>NC_046980.1:23423771-23486271 GCF_009769545.1 Cyclopterus lumpus | reverse complement strand
TAAACAGTGCAGAGCTCCTGTAAGCTCTTATTTAGCTCAGCGGCGGCTGCAGCTGCTTCGACGGCGACGTGACATTGACTCGACCTCTGCTGCTCGGCCCAACATCTGGTGATGCACGCTCATGTCACCGTGAACACAACTAATGGCACACTCTGGACTTCCATGATGAGGCTAATGAGGACTGTCCGGACTGCACGATGGGAATGGACCGTTCCTGGCGTCCCTGCGTTTACTAAAACTAGCTTCTTTTAGGAAACTTCTGAACTTACGGTGCTTTATGAGAATACTAATTAGACAGAAAGATATCCACATGCACAACATCAGCATGCATGCAATACTATTGTATAATATCATTATCAACATCACCAGTGCCTCAAGCTCTTGACTCGTGCCGTCGTTACATATCCATGAAGATGATTGTCAAAAGGAATACTGCCAACAATCCACCTATTAAAATGTGCTTTTGAAATCAGATAGTGTGATACTTTTAGAGTCGAACCTGACCAAAACAGGTGTCCCCTTCATACAGCTCAGTGTGAAGCCGATCAGTGAACTACACCCCTCGTCCAGCACGGCCGTTACCATGGCGAGCGAGGTAACTCACCTGATGCGTCAGCTGGGACGAGACCTTCCTGCTACAAAACACAGAGGCGCCACCTTGTCTTTCTAATGACGTATTTCCTTGTCTTGTAATTGAACAGTTTTGAGACTAAATGCAACGTGCAAAATGATCTTTTAAATTGAAAAACAACATATTGATAATGTATGGCACAATTCAAACGGGAGCATTCATTATTTGGCTATATACTGTGCATACTTGATCAGAAATAAGGTCCAGTGGTGGTCCACCAGAAGGGAGACTCTCTATTGCCGATGAGGATGTCTTACCTATGAGGCCATAGGAAAGGAACTTGTTGACAGAAGTGAGGGCGAGGCCTGTGATTGGTCCGGTGGTGTCCTCGGAGCGGACCACTTCCAGGAAGGGCCTCAGGAAAACGTTTGGCTCAACGTCAGAGAGCTCTGAAGAGAAGGACACACACAATATGAGATCAGGGACATCTTTGGATCTGTTTGGATTGACATATACTAATCATATTTAAAATCAATTTGATACAATTAATCTATATATAGTAGCCTTTAAAGAACACCCATAAGCCATAGACATTCATGGGGAGTGGAGTCGGGGTTACAACTTTAGAAGAAAGCTTAGGAGACGTGAACCAAACCAAGAGATGACGATGATGAAGGATTTGTTCGTTTTGTTATGAGCTGTAGCTTTTTCTGAGCTCCCAAAGTAATCGTCGTTTTACTTGATATCCTCACTGCTGCTTTGTGCTACAATATGGACATAGGTGTCAGAAAATGCAGTCCTTTTATCAGAAAGGCACACACTAAAAACTGATTGATTTTACTCTCAAAATACAGTTACCTGAACCTCCCGCATCTAGAGAAGAGAAATGAGTGTGCATTCATACAGCATTGATAATCCCTCACTCACACACACACACACCGACTGGAGGAGCCGAGACTAAACCGCTGATTTATTCAATCATGACTGTCAAACTCTAAAATGAATTAAAAGTTATATGGCAGTCATTACAAAGGATTCCACCTGAGCCAGGCCCCACAACAATGACTGCAATCATGTCACAAACAGGGGGAGTAGCATACAGCTGTTAACAATAATAATATAGATATTAGGTCTATACTTTGGTGTGTGACTAGATACCTGCTAAACTAACGGCTTTCCCATCAGCCTAGAGTACACCTTTCTCAGTGCTAGCAGATGTTAGCATGCTAACACTGAGCTAAATGCTGAGCACTGCCAAAACATCTGCGTGTTAGCATGTACGCGTCACTGCGACCATGTTAGCATGCTTGTGTTAACATGTGCGTGTCAATGAGAGCACGTTAGCATGCTCGTGTTAGCATGTATGCGTCACAGAGCATGTTAGCATGCTCGTGTTAACACGTACGTGTCACCGAGAGCAAGTTGGCATGCTTGTGTTAGCACGTACGTGTCACTGAGAGCATGTTGGCATGCTTGTGTTAGCATGTACGCGTCACTGAGAGCATGTTAGCATGCTCGTGTTAGCATGTACGCATCACTGAGAGCATGTTGGCATGCTTGTGTTAGCATGTACGCATCACTGAGAGCATGTTGGCATGCTCGTGTTAGCATGTACGCGTCACTGAGAGGATGATAACCATAAAACTCCCATAAACCATAATAGAATCCACAGATCTTCCCTGTAATGCGCTCTGCGAGGAGGGGGCTTCGCTGGGCATTCCTCTCTGGGAAACCACCCACTTCAATAGTCCCCCTCTTTCTCTGGAGAATTCAGAGCAAAAGGGGGTCAAGAGGGGGAGGCCAAAATACAAAACAGGTAAAACAACAACAGGGAAAATTAGTGGCGTCACGCATGGCGCTGTGAAAAGTTGAGCCAGAGGAGCTCTCGCCGCAGCAATACCGCGAGGATTATGGCTTTCTTAAGAGCAGCTCCACTCCAGACGAGAAAAAAACAACTTGGGACTTCAAAAGCGCCGAGAAGAGTGTCCGACCATTTTCAAAAGTGCACCTGTGACCGCTGAGCATTAGCGTGCGATATCCAATACCCCTGCAGCTTGTTTAGAAATCAAATATGAAATCATTCGGTCTTTATATCAGCCGCCAGGTTACTTTCAGGCCTCGCTTTCAAAGGCAAATATCTTACTTGTTGCTTTATTGCATATTTTTCCATCTGGTGTTTAATTTAGTTATTGTTACATCCGAGCGCTCCCAGCGGTTTAGATTTTTTTTCCGGGGTGTAAATTTAGCAACAACTGCACAAAAATAAACACTTGTCCCCCTGCAAGATATAATAAAAACATAGACTTATGAACTAAGCACAATAAATATCAGTGATAAGTTGGGAGGGAGTGAGACCGTGTTGGTTTGACCTGTCCATCAGATGCCAGCAAACTTTTTAAAGAGGGCTTCTGTGTGCCATTACTTTACAGTGTGTAAGGGGGGAAGGAGGGCGCTCAAATTAATCTGTCAATAGAGCCTGATGAAGACTTCAGAGGCGATCACCCTGTAAGTGCTATGGCTGCGTTCCCAAAGACCACAGATTGGAAAACTCAATTGTGTTGTATTGATCCAGCTGGCCATTGGTGAACAGGGGGCTGACAAGAGCGGTCTGTCGGTGGCCACCACCAATCTTCTTAAATAAAGTCTAAATACGGGCTCAGGACTGCGACTCAATCTCCGGAGCTTGTGGAGTGGAGTGAAATAAATAACGCCGGCTGCAGGCGTGGTGAGGCAATCATTCTATAACCAGGTTAACCTCTGGCTGACATTGACCAAAATAAAAATGGAGAACCCCCCCCTGCAGGATTAAACGGGCTCAACCAGGCGTGCATGTTGCCATCTAAGGGCTGTGTCTGCTGGGTACAAGTCTTGGTATAAGAGTGCATACAAGTCCAACTCCAGGTCAGCTTAATTGGTAAAAAAAAGAAGATGTTTGTGAAATGAGCCTATTACGATTCACCATGAACCTAATCCTCTGTACCTTTACCATGCTGGGGCTGTAGTGAGAGTATCCAGCCATGTGTGGATTACCTCTCCAAATGACCCCAGCAACGTGAGAGGGGAGAGGCGGGGGTGGACCTTTGCCCCCAGGAGAGCACCTCGGGATAAGGCCATCTTTAACACATGCACATCTATTGGCACTGGAGCAGAAAAGGCTTAGAGCACAGGAGAGGAGTCTGAGCTGCAGACAACAAGAGGAGAAACACAAACAGCACCTGCAGCCAACCAGAGCTTCTCCAACGGAAGCACACGACCATTTCAACGGGGAGGCCCCACAGATCTTTGCAGGGCTTTCTAGAGAGTCATGAGTTGTGCAAACAGGCCCATCTTCCAGCGTGTGGAGGAGCCCCAGGAAAGGAACCGGCTCTTTTAATGGAACCGAGGAGCATTACATTGAGAGCTCTGGCATTGCAGCGGAGCAGCTTCCTTTGCGCTGAATATTGTCCAAATAGTAGGAGAACGTTGCAACGCCTCTGTGACTGTAACATCTAGTCGAACACTATATCTGGGCTCTACAGGGCTAGTGCCTTCTTTGCATATGCTAGTGATATTCAGGCCGGGATTAATGACGTAAATGCACCTCCTAGCTCTGTGATGTACTCACAGGCTGTGCAGGAGAATCAAGACGGCCACTCAGAATGATTGATATGGTTTCTTTATGTTTATTACTATACAAAGTGATGGTGATTAATGCCATTCACTTGAAAACTGCTGAACTTAAACTGCGCCCCCCCAACAAAAAAGACACAGAATAATACGCCAGAATAATTCTCATCCTGACGTACAATAACACTAACAAGCCGCTCTGCGTCCGACGCTACACAGACCGAGAGCCAATTTAGAGAGAGGAAGCAGTTGGGATGTGCAGAGGGAGCTGATTTATGGAAACCACAGCGGGACGAAGGAGTGCTCGGCTAAGGTGTCACACATTACTGTTGTCTGTGATGTCCACGGTGCGAGGCCATGGACAGCAAATAAAAAGGAGTGCAAATTAGACTAATGACGTGAATGTTGTCATGATGTCATGGTGTCGTGTAAGGAGGGGGGGGGGGGGGAGAGCGCTGCACTCGCGGTGCATGAAAGCGCTGCGAGTGCAGACACCTGCGTGGCGGCTGAGGAGGGTCGGCCTGTGCAACGCACCTCCACGTGCATATGTGCTCTACCACCTGTGTGAAGAAACCACCTCGTCCAGCTCTGTGTGCTCTGGGCCTTCACTGAAAATGGACAACAGTAAATGGCAGCTTCCACCAAGAGGTGCAACAGAAGCAGAGAGGGGAGGGGGGGCGATGAATCCCCCCTTTGACCGACGCAGCGGCCCAAAACCAAACATTGATGGTTATTGATCTGGACCTCTTCAGAGTCAGGGTTTCTGGCTGCAACACTAACAAGACCAGCAAGGCCAAATGAAATCCAGGGAGAATTCTGCTGCCCAACCAAGTCCTGCACGGCAGTGTTCTGATCCACCTGTCGGGACAAGTTTGACGAGTGTCAGCTCTCATTCATTCTTCTTCCCTACCTTTGATCCCTGTTTTCTCTTGAAGGAAATTGCCACTTGTGGATGGGGGGCAATTAGGATGAAACAATGCTATGGCGCTCCATACGGTCATTTCATTGGGCCACAGTGGTATTTTATAGATGCTTGGAGCAACGCCTCTGCACAACCTACAACAAGCAATTTGAAAGCCCTGGAGAAATTAAAACTTTCTAAAAATGCTTGGGAGGACGGCTGTAACAGCTACTGCAGGGGAGCATCTCCTAAAGGGCTTCGTGGAATATAGTTTGCATTTGTATTTACGAGAACACGGTTACTGGGTTGTTCAAGAAGCAGAGAGCAGCCTGACAAGCACTCAGAAGATGTCTTCACGAGGCTTCTTCTGGATTCTGGTTCTGATACTCGATCGCTGTTGTGACAGTTGTATTTGTCATTCAATAAGAAGCATTTCCCAAAACGTTCGCTGTGTCTGTTAAAAAGGAAAAAACACTCCGTCAGAGCTTCAACTGACAGCTGCAGAAAACAAAAAGGACTTTCACTTGAACTACTCCCAGACCGCATTTATATTTGGGTTCAGAGGAAACTCATTCATTTTAAGATGTAACATGTTGCACACCTGTCACTCATTCATAGCATCATCCTTTTATTGTCAGAGAAATCAACATGACAATATTAATGATAACAAACTCCGCTGTCCTCCTGTACTGCCGGGGCATCCTCCACACATCGTTACTGCAGTGCCCGAAAACCTCTTCAGACACATTTGTAAACTAAAAGCAAATCATGCACCTTTATTAAATAACTCCACATTTCACCTGCATGGTCTTTGGAGCATAAGCACGAGTGTGTTCACATAGCTGACTGGCCACATGCCTTTTAGTGCACGTGAGCGTGCCCCATTGGTTAGCTGACGGTAAACATCGTTAGCATCGCTAGCTACGAGCCGTCAGCGCAGGCATCTGTTGGGAGGCAACAGAAGCTCCCGATCTCATGGCATAAACCTTTTTATCTAATACACTTTTTAAAAAAGGCAAACCTCTGGCGCGTCAGGCTGGATGTTTTGGGGTTACTCTTCAGCCTTGAAACACATTCACCAGGTCGAGGGACCTCATGGAAGGATCTGTTTCCTTTAATTCATGCTCTTGTTTTTGCACACTGAGCTTTAGAGTAAAGTAAGTCACAGGAGGTGATGGCTGCCTCCAGTGGCCGTATGGAGTCATGACGGCGAGTTCAACTATATGTGACTGTTGTGACTAATGAGGACTCGCTGGTTCCGGCCATCTTGGAGTCTTTTCAGTGTTTTCAGGGAGACACTTTTTCAGCTGAACCGTGGGGAGATTCTCTTTTGTTCCATCTGCCCGTGACGCCATATAACCACGCAGCTAATGCTAACAGCAGCTGCCTGGAGGTATCGGGTTGATGGGAGCAAATGAATGAGTGAGCCGGTTGTGTTTCTACTGAAACTGATTATGGAATGGGATGTCGCCCCCTTCCTGTCGGGGGAGGAGGCCTCTTGGATGCAGACCTTGGACCTCTAAAGGTTTGACCAAAATGCTTTCTGGCGTTCAAAGAAGATTCTGTTTAGCACCGTTGTGTTTCACCGCACACAAAGACAAAAGCAGAACCAGTCAAACATAAGTAAGTGCAGTCGAACAGCATGACTTCATCACCAAACCCTGCCTGGCTCACAGCCGGCTGGTCACTGTGCTGCTTTGCACCTGTTATCCTGTACATAAAATGTATTTTCTATGCTGCATACTTTGCACAGAGGCCACATTATTCCGGCGGAGAGCTGGCGGAGCCCCAACGTCCACTTAATGGGTTCCACAGCCTGCTGTCCCCTCATGATGGATGGACATACTTTACGCTCAGAAATTGCACACGAAAAAACAAATGTGTGCTGCATGGGAGCGAAATATGTTGCGGCATTATGAGCTTCATCAGGATTTCATGTGTGTGACGTAACAGCCCTCGCGTGAATTCTCTTTCATGGTTAAATATCTTTGTCCTTCATCGAAGCCGACAAAACATCAACTCTTTAAACACTTCTTCAAAATGACCTGGCTGGCCACAAGCAGCCATCCAATCCAAATCATCCCACTTCATATTGATGCATAAGTGTTTGCTTGTAGTGTCACAGTGACGTGCCCTTCAGATGAGGCGGGCTCGTATTATCACCTCTATTTCCAGAAAAACAAACAGTGGAGAGCAAGGCGCACAATTTCCATCCCATCCTCTAACCATGTACCCTTGCCAATGTCAGCATGTGTCTTGGTTAAGATGTTGGGGGGTGGGGTGGGGGGGTGGGGGGGGGGGGGGAGATCAGGAGAAGGAGGGAGGAGGCACACATTGGGGTAATGAGGTTTGGAGGGCTAGAGGTTGGTTACAGTAGAGGGTTAAGCTGCAGATGGCCATTCGGCAGGATAAACCAGCACACATGCTCGGGGCTCGGAGTGGATTTCACACCCCTCTTGATGAGGACCGCCATCCACAAGCGAAAGAGAGAATACGGCGTGGAGCGCCGGACACGTACGGTGAGGTTGTAAAGCTACTGCTAGGTAGAACTGCAGAGAGAACTGGAGAATGCGGTTACAATCGTTCACACAAATGCACAGAATACGGCCATTTTGGCTGACATGACCCCCAGATATCAGCCAAGGACATTGAACTGGACGCACTAGTGACAAATAAACCCACCGAAGCAAAACATGCAGACATATAGAGATCAATGTGCCGGCCGCTGAGAAGCAAACAAGAAATTGCCGTATAGAACTACTGGAGTTGCCAACCATCTGAAGTGTAATATGTCAGCAAAAGGATCCGTAGTCTAACTGGTTCAGGCTGGCTAGTGGAGTCTAGAATGTGAACCCCTGGATGATCAACGCTCATCTGGAACCTTCTGTCGTGGTCCCAGTAAAGGTTGTTCTGGAAGTAGCATGTCACGTGACGTGGTTGAGGACCTTGAGAAGCCTCTGAAGACATTAAGGCTCTGAGCCCCGTTTGAAGGAGTGAAATAATGAATGGATTGTTAAAAAGCTGGCTCAATTCTTTTGTGATGCCTCAAAAATAGGAGGTCTTAAAAATCAACATGTGAGTAAATCAATCTAATTTCTTCCAAGATGTTCAACCTTCATTTCGTTAGAACACGATTGTTGTCCTAAATACTCGAATTGTTCCTTTACAGGAGTTTTGTTTGCAGGCCACCTGGTGGTACGGCGACAGATAAGGTGAGGCACGAGTCTTGTTCCAGCATGAACCGAGCTCAAATAAGAACTGTTGCTTTTGTTCATATTGAAAGAGAAGAAAAGAGCCAAAGGGCCAATTGGGAAGCTCCAACACTCGGTGTGACTGCATCACTCAGTCAGTCAGTCAGCTGGTGTTGGTCGGGCTGGCAGTCCAGACCATCATTCCCACAACAAGGAGACACAGTGGCATCAAAGAAAAACAGAATGTAGCCAGACAGGAGGTGATGAGAGGAAGGAGGCCAGGATATGTCAGATGAGTGTGTGTGGGTGGGGGGGACGACAAAGCAGACAAAGCTGTGGTGGGAGTGTGTGTGGAGTTATCGTCCTTATTCGTTTCACCTGCTGCACTCCTTCAGCTCCTCACTAATGGCATTCCCACGGGGTCGGAGGGATTCCAGAAACCAGGCACTGTACAGGCCGAGTCCAGCGAGTCCACACGGCCACCGCCAACAAGCTCATCTAGTGTGTAGTCCTGTTTTCAGTCTGGCATAGCCGCTTCCTGTCTACGTCAACGTCGGCGTGACACGTTGCTCAGTTCTAAATGAAATGTACCGATGCTTGGATCTTTGCGTTGCCGGAAAACAACACGCATATTGGATAATGGTTAATGCCCGAATGTGAAGATACCCACAGTACCGACTTTATTTGTTATACTTGAACAATGACGTGTCGTTCTCAGAAAAACAAGCCCCGCCTCCTGGGAACGTTGTGCAGCGCGGAGTCTTGGGTTTACAGAATAATAACGACATTGCGTCTGCAACAGTTCTCGTTAATGACTTTATTTATTTTCAAATGTTTCAATGCGAGGGTCCAAGAACAGAGGATGTCAAATGATGGGGACTGTAAAGCCCTCTGAGGCAAATGTGTGATATTAAGCTTAATAAGTAACATTGTTTTGAATTTTAAAGTTAGTGGTAATGCGACTGTGATGCAACATGACTCATGCGATCAGACAATATCACTCCAGTTAATACCTGGTTCGGTATGGTAATATCAATATTGATATATTGACCAACTCAAACAGGTATCGTGACATGACGTAGACCTCCACCACCCGCAGCCGACCAAGAGTTCCCAAACTAACCTCCTCCAGACTGAAATCCTTCAAAACCGCCACTGGAATATCTGAGGGTCCTGGTCGATCCCCCCACATTAGTCAGAGCCAGCTGTGCCATCGCTGGTGGGGCTTTAACTACTCTTGAGGACAACAACAATAAGTCGATATATCAACAAATAAGCCCTGAAGTGAAGAAGAGTCCCTGTGTGAAGTCTAGGAAACGTCTGTAAAACAGAGTGAAAACTAACCATGAACAGGTCGTTTAGCTTCTTAAAAGCTCTAAAGTTTGGCTGGAGTTGACATGTAATTCACTTTACGCAGGTTTACTTTACAGACCAATAAGGGAGGCGCTAGTAGAATATGCTGAGGAATGTCAACAACATCCAGGTAAGCCAGAGTGAGTGGAGAGCCCGGTCAGATCTGGCCTCACATGAATGTAACGGCAGATCATCTCATCAGAACCAACAGGCTGATACTCCTGTATTTAGACATGATGCTCGCTTTATACCCACCCAGCATTGACAGCAAATCCTCTGTGTGCGTTTAATAAATGGCAGCAGTTAGGTAGGACGGCTTAGTCTAAAGTCACCTAATGACTATATTATGAGCCGCAGCATTAAGAGGGATTAATACTAATCTTGGTTGTTTCAGTTTACCTTGGGCTGAGGGGGTGGACGCTTTTAAGTGGACATCGGAGCGGCGCGTGCTCCCCTGGCCGGCAGCGCGTCAGCCGGTTCCCAAACAAGGCAAACGTACACTGCGGTGTTGGTTTTGCATGCGGATCAGCGTCAAAGACGAGGCCAGGCTGATGATCCATCTCCAGGACTACCTGCTGTTTAGCTAGTCCGGAGCGCACACACATTAATAAAGAGCCTCCACTACATGTAGAGCCGGGATCAACACTTAAATAAACAGAATGTGGGAGAGACAGCAGCTGAGAGCCTCACGGTCCTGAGCCTCACGGGCTACGAGCAGCACTGAGATGAAGGCTGACGAGGAAATAAAGGATATTATTATAATATTACAAATAATAATGACAATCTTTTCTTTTTTTACTTTTTTCAAAATGAGCAGTATTAAATTCATACAGAGCACTGGTGACCACGTCTGTCCCGGTCAAATAGTTTTTCATTACAATAAATATTTTCAAGTGGACGTGGCGTGGCGTAGGGTGAGGGTGAGGTTTAGGGTGAGGGGTAGGGAGGGTGAGGTTTAGGGTGAGGGTTAGGGTTAGGGTGAGGTTTAGGGTGAGGGGTAGGGTGAGGGTTAGGGTGAGGTTTAGGGTGAGGGTGAGGTTTAGGGTGAGGGTTAGGGTGAGGTTTAGGGTGAGGTTTAGGGTGAGGTTTAGGGTGAGGTTTAGGGTTAGGGTTAGGGTGAGGTTTAGGGTGAGGGTTAGGGTTAGGGTGAGGTTTAGGGTGAGGGGTAGGGTGAGGGTTAGGGTTAGGGTTAGGGTGAGGTTTAGGGTGAGGGGTAGGGTGAGGGGTAGGGTGATGGGTAGGGTGAGGTTTAGGGTGAGGGGTAGGGTGATGGGTAGGGTGAGGAGTAGGGTGAGGGTTAGGGTTAGGGTGAGGTTTAGGGTGAGGGGTAGGGTTAGGGGTAGGGTGAGGGTTAGGGTTAGGGTGAGGTTTAGGGTGAGGGGTAGGGTGAGGTGAGGGTTAGGGTGAGGGGTAGGGTGAGGTTTAGGGTGAGGGGTAGGGTGATGGTTAGGGTGAGGGGTAGGGTGAGGGGTAGGGTGAGGGGTAGGGTGATGTTAGGGTGAGGTTTAGGGTGAGGGGTAGGGTGAGGGGTAGGGTGAGGTTTAGGGTGAGGGTTAGGGTGAGGTTTAGGGTGAGGTTTAGGGTGAGGTGAGGGTTAGGGTTAGGGTGAGGGGTAGGGTGAGGTTTAGGGTTAGGGTTAGGGTGAGGTTTAGGGTGAGGTTTAGGGTGAGGTGAGGGTTAGGGTGAGGGTTAGGGTGAGGTTTAGGGTGAGGTGAGGGTTAGGGTTAGGGTGAGGGGTAGGGTGAGGGGTAGGGTGAGGGGTAGGGTGAGGGTTAGGGTGAGGGGTAGGGTGAGGTTTAGGGTGAGGGTTAGGGTGAGGTTTAGGGTGAGGTGAGGGTTAGGGTTAGGGTGAGGGGTAGGGTGAGGGGTAGGGTGAGGTGAGGGTTAGGGTTAGGGTGAGGGGTAGGGTGAGGGGTAGGGTGAGGGTTAGGGTGAGGGGTAGGGTGAGGTTTAGGGTTAGGGTGAGGTTTAGGGTGAGGTTTAGGGTGAGGTGAGGGTTAGGGTGAGGGGTAGGGTGAGGTTTAGGGTTAGGGTTAGGGTGAGGTTTAGGGTGAGGTTTAGGGTGAGGTGAAGGTTAGGGTGAGGGTTAGGGTGAGGTTTAGGGTGAGGTTTAGGGTGAGGTGAAGGTTAGGGTGAGGGTTAGGGTGAGGTTTAGGGTGAGGTTTAGGGTGAGGGGTAGGGTTAGGGTGAGGGGTAGGGTGAGGGTTAGGGTGAGGGGTAGGGTGAGGGGTAGGGTGAGGGGTAGGGTGAGGGGTAGGGTGAGGTTTAGGGTGAGGGTGAGGGTGATGACACATTTGGGGCTCGGCCCTCGTTTCCCCGGTCGTGACTTCTGGGTAAGAATCGAGAATGTCTAGTGTTGTGCTTTTGGGCATCTGGTAATGTGTTGGGGATTTATTCATTTGCAACATTTGGGGTAATTAAAAAAGGTAAAGACCGTTTGGAAAAGACGTTTGATTGTAGCCTAGGTTTCACCGTGTCGATGTGCTGGATTATTTTTAATGTCACTTGCATTTCATAAGAGCTCTTTTCCAGAAAACACGTGCATGCGCACGCCTCCGTGCCATGAAAGCTCTCCATATGCAACAGGTCGCCCTCTCCATGGCAACACACGGTGACTCTGGAACAACAGAGGCGTACAGGGGACATTTCTGACGACTGATGCCACACAGGCTCCATGGCGGGGTGACATTAAAGCCTATCAGGTTTATCCCCACTGGGGCACTGAATTGCCCCGCTCAGGAGTGGTTGGAGATGTCCCGGGCTGGATTAGCAGACCAGGGCGACAAATGTCATAAATGACTCCCCTGTGGGCCTGCATGTCTGACATACTAGAAACAGCTTTAGGGAAACTCGGGGGAAACAGGCCTGGATTTAATCGAGCATAGTGCCAGAGGTCTGTCCGTCAGGCCCACCCCCAATACCCCTTCACCTATAGAGAAACCACGTGTCAGCAATAAATTGACCATCCAGTTTTGTTTGCTTTTTTTTCTCCTTTCTTTCATTTGTATAACCACATACAAATCCTGACAAAAGTGGCGGCTAACTTTCAAACAGGCCATCTGAGATACAAGTTTCCTTGCTCTCCTCGGCGTGTCAACTCGAGGAGAAGGCCGAGTGCTTGAAGAGGGGGAGAGAAAAAAGAGCCACTTCACTGCTGTTCACATGGCAGCTCACTTTCACTGATGTATAAAGTGCACTTCCCTAGGGCTTGCTGTTTGTCATAAAACATCTCTCAGCACATAATTTAACCAAACTTGAGAGGCAAAAAGGGAGGAAAAAAAATGGAATACAAACATCATTTACTAAAGGGGTGTTGGAGTCTAATACCGAGGCTGTTTGCCAGGAGTGCAGTAATTCTAAACCATGCTGCAGTAAGTGGCTCCTCACAGATACTGTGGGGTAATGTTAGACAGCTGAACAAATGGGATGTGATCCAGGGAGTGCATTATCTTTATGAATTCGTGACTAAATTTTGCACCGAGCGTGACAGAGACGTAGGTGTTTGTAAACACTGGTCTGCTCTCACAAAAAAAAAATGAAGAGGAGCAAAAAATGGGCCTCCATGTGGTCTCGTTTAACATCTGCCTGCAGTATCACTTTGAGGGGAAAGAGAAACGCAGTGCCGTCGCTACTTCGTGCATCACTCTTTCATCTGGAAACGCTAAATATTTGGTGTCAAGTAAAAAGATACCCAACAGTATTTGGTTTCCAGTGATTTTACGCTACAGACTTTACACGGATTAGCTCCAAACCACAAAATAGTGGGCCTCACGCTCTTCAATGTCCTACACGACAAAAAAGTGTCAACGTAATAAATGTCGAGAGAATTACATCGGATTGGGATAAAGACTCAAAAAGATGTGCATCGCAAAACTGGCAAATGTGCAAAGCTTCAACGACTGCTGTTGTTTTTGTTTGCCGTTAGCTCTTTCAAACATGTAGACAGATTCTTTTCCATAAAGTTTGTTTCTGCAGTGCGATGCGTCTCCCTCGCACCGAGCTCGTTCTGCACACGCAAGGCTGCGCCTATCCAATCCGACTGGCATCACGGCCATGGAATGCTGAAGTCCACATTTTTCCCATTCAGCAAGGAAAAACGGCCTTTCAAAGCCAATCAGCTAGAAATGTTGCTTTGTTTTTATTTTCGACTGAACTTCCTGGAACCTATTATGGAGCTGTCAGGGATGTATATTTAGCTATGGCAACACAGGGCCTCCTCGCCCCCTTGCGCCACTGGTCATGTCACCTCTGATAAACAGAAAAACAATTGGTTATCCCTTTTGTCACCTTTAAAGAAAATGGCATGGGCAGTGTGTACTGTCTGTAACACAGTAGATGAATGGAGGATATATATTCTATAAACCTCGACTTAATCCACTGGATTCTTCAGAAACGACTACTACTAAAATCACTAATACTGTGATAATATACCAAAACTGTCACATCTTACAATCTGTCCAACAACGGCCACGTGAATCTATTTAGAGACAACAGACTCTACTGATTTAGCATCGCTACAGCTGTAGCCTGTCGGGGGTCCACTGGCAGTACAGTGGTGGGTAGTAGTCACAAAACCTCATGACAACAAATACAAGTTCATGTGAGCACCCTGTAATACTCAGCAGTCCTGATAGCGTAAAAGTTAAAATGGTTGTGGTTGGTAGATGCTCACAGGGACACTGGTAACCATGGTGACCGTGTTAGTTTAGTGCATGACAACATTTGCTGACATGCGAGTTGGCAGAAAACACAAACTACAGCTGAAGCTAAATGGTAATGTCACTAAGTACCAGGATGAGTATCCACGTTGGGCTGTGAGGACATAGAGGACACATCCACTTGGGCTGTGAGGACAGAGAGGACACATCCACGTGGGCTGTGAGGACATAGAGGACACATCCACTTGGGCTGTGAGGACAGAGAGGACACATCCACTTGGGCTGTGAGGACAGAGAGGACACATCCACGTTGGGCTGTGAGGACAGAGAGGACACATCCACTTGGGCTGTGAGGACAGAGAGGACACATCCACTTGGGCTGTGAGGACAGAGAGGACACATCCACTTGGGCTGTGAGGACATTGAGGACACATCCACGTGGGCTGTGAGGACAGAGAGGACACATCCACTTGGGCTGTGAGGACAGAGAGGACACATCCACTTGGGCTGTGAGGACATTGAGGACACATCCACGTGGGCTGTGAGGACATTGAGGACACATCCACGTGGGCTCTGAGGACATTGAGGACACATTCACATGGGCTGTGAGGACATTGAGGACACATCCACGTGGGCTGTGAGGACATAGAGGACACATTCACGTGGGCTGTGAGGACATTGAGGACACATTCACGTGGGCTGTGAGGACACATCCACGTGGGCTGTGAGGACATAGAGGACACATTCACGTGGGCTGTGAGGACATTGAGGACACATCCACGTGGGCTGTGAGGACATAGAGGACACATCCACGTGGGCTGTGAGGACATTGAGGACACATTCACGTGGGCTGTGAGGACATAGAGGACACATCCACGTGGGCTGTGAGGACATTGAGGACACATCCACTTGGGCTGTGAGGACATTGAGGACACATCCAGGTTGGGCTGTGAGGACATAGACACATCCACTTGGGCTGTGAGGACATTGAAAACACATCCACGTGGGCTGTGAGGACATTGAGGACACATCCACGTGGGATGTGAGGACATAGAGGACACATCCACTTGGCTGTGAGGACATAGAGGACACATCCACTTGGGCTGTGAGAACATAGAGGACACATCCACGTGGGCTGTGAGGACAGAGAGGACACATCCACGTGGGCTGTGAGGACATAGAGGACACATCCACTTGGGCTGTGAGGACATAGAGGACACATCCACGTGGGCTGTGAGGACATAGAGGACACATCCACGTGGGCTGTGAGGACATTGAGGACACATCCACGTGGGATGTGAGGACATAGAGGACACATCCACTTGGCTGTGAGGACATAGAGGACACATCCACTTGGGCTGTGAGAACATAGAGGACACATCCACGTGGGCTGTGAGGACATTGAGGACACATCCACGTGGGCTCTGAGGACATATCGACTTGGGCTCTGAGGACACATCCATATTGGGCTGTGAGGACATATAGGACACATCCATATTGGGCTGTGAGGACAGAGAGGACACATCCACTTGGGCTGTGAGGACATTGAGAACACATCCACTTGGGCTGTGAGGACATTGAGGACACATCCACTTGGGCTGTGAGGACATTGAGGATACATCCACTTGGGCTGTGAGGACATTGAGGACACATCCACTTGGGCTGTGAGGACATTGAGGACACATCCAAGTGGGCTGTGAGGACATTGAGGACACATCCACTTGGGCTGTGAGGACATTGAGGACACATCCACGTGGGCTGTGAGGACATAGAGGACACATCCAAGTGGGCTGTGAGGACATTGAGGACACATCCACGTGGGCTGTGAGGACATTGAGGACACATCGACTTGGGCTGTGAGGACATAGAGGACACATCCACTTGGGCTCTGAGGACATTGAGGACACATCCACTTGGGCTGTGAGGACATTCAGGACACATCCATATTGGGCTGTGAGGACATTAAGGACACATCCACTTGGGCTGTGAGGACAGAGAGGACACATCCACGTGGGCTGTGAGGACATTGAGGACACATCCACGTTGGGCTGTGAGGACATTGAGGACACATCCACTTGGGCTGTGAGGACATTGAGGACACATCCACGTGGGCTGTGAGGACACATCCACTTGGGCTGTGAGGACATTCAGGACACATCCACTTGGGCTGTGAGGACATTGAGGACACATCCACGTGGGCTGTGAGGACATAGAGGACACATCCAAGTGGGCTGTGAGGACATTGAGGACACATCCACGTTGGGCTGTGAGGACATTGAGGACACATCCACTTGGGCTGTGAGGACATTGAGGACACATCCACGTGGGCTGTGAGGACATAGAGGACACATCCAAGTGAGCTGTGAGGACACATCCACTTGGGCTGTGAGGACATTGAGGACACATCGACTTGGGCTGTGAGGACATAGAGGACACATCCACTTGGGCTGTGAGGACATTGAGGACACATCCACTTGGGCTCTGAGGACATTGAGGACACATCCACTTGGGCTGTGAGGACATTCAGGACACATCCATATTGGGCTGTGAGGACATTAAGGACACATCCACTTGGACTGTGAGGACATAGAGGACACATCCACTTGGGCTGTGAGGACATTGAGGACACATCCACTTGGGCTCTGAGGACATTGAGGACACATCCACTTGGGCTGTGAGGACATTCAGGACACATCCATATTGGGCTGTGAGGACATTAAGGACACATCCACTTGGACTGTGAGGACATTGAGGACACATCCACACTTAAAACTCAGTTTTAAAATAAAGACGGTCCGTTTCAGCTACGCGTTTAAACGCGTTAATCTCCTTTGGAAATGCATTTCACGTGACGATTCAGGTACACTGGGCCCATGTCGATGTGTCCTCGGGCAAGACACTTAACCCCAAAATGTCTCCTGTTCCTATCAGCTCCTCTCATCAGTGTGTGAATGGGTGAATGATGTCATGTAGTGTTAAAGAGCTTTGAGTGGTCGGAAGACTAAAAAAAACGCTCTACAAGTACAGGTCCATTTACCATTTTTACTGCTCTAAAACTCCGGTGTAGTGTGGTCAGTGCAAACATAGCAGAAAGACATGCGTGAAATGGAAGCGTAGTAGTGTGGACATGGCCTCAGTCACCAATGACTTGCTGCTGGCCACAGATGCAAGTCTCTAGTCCATTTTAAATTGTCCTTGACCTCCGCTCAGCCTTTGACAGACCACAATGTCAGCCTTCTGAAACACAATGCTGACATCATCAGTGTGGCTCTGCATGGGGACATCCCTCATCTGTCCCCCAGGTCATTCTCAGTGTTGCTCAGAGATGCCTCCTCCTGTTAGCTCCTCTCTTTTGTGAGACCCTAACCCCCAGGGTTCCATTGTGGGTCCCCTCCTCTGCTACCCCAAATCATACCTACACATAATATCAGTGTTACGCAACTGCGTGTTCCAATAAATGTTTCCTGTATTACTACCTCTTACCTCTCTGAAATTCAACCACTTCCTGCAGTTGAATGACTCCCAATCAGATATAATGACCCCCTCTAGGCCAAGAACTAGCAGCATTTACAATCTTCATCTAGTCTGGGTGCCTGACCTCTTTTAAGTCCACTTCTATATTTTATCTTTTCAGCATTTGTTAATTAATTATAATTAGTTGATCTTCTTATATATCTATATATATTGGTTCTGGATTCTACTGTAACTTAGTATTGAAAGATGCTATAAAAATGGTTTGTGAAAAGTAAGCTCAGCCCAATGTAGTAGTCTACAGCGATTATCTTTATGTGGCAGATGTTTAATCAACATTTAGCTCAATATAAGTATTGGATTGGTCAAAGTATCAGCAGATAGCCAACATCAGAGGACTCACACTTGGATCGGTCCATCCCTACCTAATAAAGTAGCCCAAAAATCACTCTTTGTAACACAAAGATGATTCTGACTGGGACCATTACAGCTGTCTATACCAGCGTGGGCTCAGATGTAGTGCACCACAGTGTACCCTTTTCTTTTTGGAGTTACTCAGTGTATGAAACAGTACAGAAGAGACATTATGAAGCCCAGGCCAATACATCTGCCTTGTTGAGTTCAGAGGAATCTGTGCTTTGAGCCCTGGATTAGTTTGACCTATACTTGACTTGGTGCCCACCAGTTCACAAGTTCAGTCTCCCTTGACCTCGGCGTCTGACCCCCCCACAACACCATCCTGTGTGGACCAACCCGGCCAGACACCAGAAGACACCTCCCAGGCGCACAACACAAGAGGTACATTTAGTAACATTTCAGCACTCTTCCTGCCAGTTTAGCAGGAATGTTTACAGTTAAAAACCAACATGGACATATCTGCATATCTGCCTCGTGCATACAGGCACTGGTCAGACTGGGAGGAGTGTTGCCCGTCTCACACAGAGATTATGAAGCACAATGGGGTCAATATCTCCAAATGATATTCACTACATCGTTACCACCTTTGGGGATGTATGTGTTCATCAACCATTTCTGTAGCTTTAGTGTCTTGATGTTGTTATTTTAAAACTATTTCCAGTAAAGAATATAATCCCCTTAATATTAAAATGAAGGTTGTGCATTAATTTTTTTTAAATTTGCATCAAGAAGAATGTAAACATCAGCAAAACAATCCTCTGGGTAATATGGCCAACATCTTAACATTAAGATACATTATAATTACAAACGGAAAAAAGCAGTTATAAACACAGCAAATAGCTGTTTCTAGCGTTCATATATTCAGGATATATGAAGCGCTCTGACAGTGATCTTGATTGGTAAATGTAGTCGATCTCCAAACAGGAGCTTTATGTTGTAGATATTCAGCTTATCACCAAGACACCGATACGATGGTCCTGGTCATTTAGATGTAGATTTCGTCTACATGGTGATTTCTTTCACGCACGCTAAAGAGATAGATTGAAAGCAGAAGAGTTATTTTAAAATTCCAATAAACAGTATAATTACTAGGATGATATTTAATCCACAAATTCATGATTTATCAGGGGAGAAGCAAGCAAATCTATGTAAAGAACTGTAAGAGACTCAGCACCCCCGTAGAGACAAGAATGGAACGATCCTTTGTTTCAGGACTCATTTTGCCACCAATGGCACAAATCAACTGGCTCCTTATATCAAATCTTAATGTCTTTGAAATAATAATCATTCCATTTGAAAATGCTATAACAATTTAAATTTAGTGATGAGCAGATACAATGTCATTTGATAGAGATGGCTTCATGTTGTGTGCTTTATGAGATTTATTTTAACAATTTAAGGATTTTGTGTTACAGGTTTTGCAAACGGAAACTCGGTTGGGAGAATTGAGCCAAAGCCTCACGACCGACCTGCTGGATGTAAGTCGTACCAAAGGGTAACGGCTGAGAGGTGGTCATCCCTCAAAAGGTCAAAGGTCACTGCTGTTTCCATGCGAACAACGCTTCGTCCTGGCGTTCATATTTATCATTGAGAATGGGCTGATGGCTGAAACTAAAAGTAATATGCATTTCTACATAACATCTTGTGCCAGATTGAATTCCCCTTTCACAGAAAACCAACAAACCGATTAGTGAATTCAATATTCCTAATCGTTGAAATCCTTCAACCGTAGATTTCTGCAACCAAGGTGAACACACCTTTGTCCAGGCCACACATCTCTGTGCATGTGAAGCTGTGAATAACCAGAGGCCCTGAACAGGGCCGTACACATCGCCAGGCCTGTTCTGCTTGCAGAGCAATCAACGCCTTGTTTTTGTCCCAGGTTGTTAGCATGTCTCGTGGTCAGCTGCACGGCCACACCGTGATCCCACTCTATTTAAGAACAGGTTTAAAGCACTCCTGCTGAATGTGTCACCTCTTTTTCATTCAATATTAGTGCTATGAAATATGTCCAGTTGCTTAATCACCCCTCAAACGGTCCTCCTCTACCCACCAGTCACCCCCCTCCCCACCATCCCTCAACAAGACATGTTTGACCCACGTCACCTTTACGGCACACACTCGTTTTAAAGCCCCAGCTGCAGCCCAGAAATAGGACGGCTTTTTTTAATTCTGTGTGTCCACTCAAGAGGCGAGTGCCTTGTGCCAGTGTCCTGTTCCAAAGTCCAACCGGAGGGGGATGACAACCCAATGGATGGTGTGCAGAGTTTGTCAAATGACTTCACTCGAATCAGCGTTGCCATTTTCAATAAGCCTGAATATCGTCACGTGTTCATTTCAGCAAGACAGATGATGACGAAGAAGATTTGACAACCGTCACAAAAACTAAGGCTATATGTATTACTAACTTGTGTTATAATTTCAGCCAACAAAGGGAAACTAATAATAATTTGAAAAGGCCCAAATCATAGGGCTGACACCCTCTGGTCACCGGTTGGACAATTGCTGGTGTTTCTTCAAGAAGAAGAAAAGGTCTTCTTGATCCATTATTTCTGGGCGTGTGTGAGAGAGACAGTTCACGTCTTTAATATATACTTCATTGTTTTGCTGCTGTTCAACAATAAAGAACATTATTACCTTCCCACTAATGCATACAGTTGGCGGCGTTGGATCGGGTGGAAAAAGGCATATTTTGCCGGTTGGCCAGCTGGGTGCGGCGCATATTTCTAAAAGCCTGACCCACGCATCACTTTATGGAAGTTGTAACACTTTAGAATCGGCATATTTCAATATGTTTGGTTTAATAAATAGCCTCATTGTTTTGTTTATAATGGTTTATAAATCTTCTGAATATGGGCAGGTGCACACTGGTCAAGTGTAAAACACTTGAATTTGTGGCAAAATGCTTTTTATGTTCATTTATACATAATTTAGATGACCAGGCAGAATGCACTCAATGTTGTGTCTTTTAGTCAATCCTAAAATATCCCTATAATAAATGTGATCCAAGACCTCCTTGGAAATGAGATTCAAAATCTCATAGGGATTATCCTGACTAAATAAAGGAGGAAAAAGGAATACAAATACAAAATACAAATAACATAAACAACAACAATATTAAGAGACAAGATAAACTAAGAAGAAACAACAACAATCTGCTTGAATAAATGATACAACTTAATGGTCCAATTGTGCTTCAAATGAAAAAAAGCACCACTTTGTGATGAGAGACTACAAGTCCAGAAGGATGTGTGGAACTGTGAGAATCCCAGCTGGAGACCAATGTGCGATGCAATGCTTAGCTAATTGGATATGTGTATTACAATGTCCGTGGTCACAGCACCCTTATGGGGCATGAAATAACAAGCAGCTGTGTGTGTCGAGAGACTCCACATGTGTGTGTGTGTGTGTGTGTGTGCGCGCTCGGTGTGTGTGGGAGGGATGGTTGCTGAGAGGTTTATTAACCCAGTCCATCAAGGCAGTGTGGGATTCACCCTGAGACACCAAAGGCTTAAGGATGTGAGCGCCACACAAGCAAGACAGCAAGACGGGACCTCTCCGAAATACTAATATGGGCCCTTATTTTCTACCACAAATAACCCCCCCCCCCACACACACACACACACACACTCAGCTAGTGGAGTGTGTGTGCTTTGATTTGACCAGCTTTGCTGTTCTACTCAGGAGATTATTCTTTAGCGTTGACTTTCCATTGTGATTCACGCCGCAGAACATTGTATGTTTATGATAATGATCAGCAGGACAGTGTGAAGCCCACTTTACAGGACTTTACCGTGTAGAACTGTCAATACGGGAATACAGGGCAGCGGGTTTAAAAGACCCATGTTAGTCCGTTCTCACAAACACATTTTATACCCACCAGCAAGGCAACATACCAAAATGGTGGCGACGCCATTAAGTAGGCGGGACTTACGGCAGCGTGCACACAGCACAGCTACACTTCTGTGACATTAGCATTATTTATGTTGGCTTTTGGTCCAGCAATAAATTGTGAACCTAAGCTACACAAACAAAGTGGCTTTCACGCTAGCACGGCTAGCGAGAGTCACGTTAGCAAGATTTGTTTTTAACAGACCGTGAAACGTGCAGCAGAATGAACCTTTGAGAAGTCTAGAGACTGGCAGCTCAAGCTAGTTTTAGCCTGATCATTGTTAATAAAGGGAAGACATTTTAGCCAAATGGCTGACAGCAGGAAGAGGGATATAAAATGTCCAGTTGTATTAAGGTGAGGCCAATGTTGACTTGCTCCTGCTGTGCACGAGGTGCAACGTGATCATCCGAGAATGGCCAAAGCAGGTCAATAGTGTTTTGACCGATCACAATCACTTAGATATTAGACAGCAGTATCAATAAAAACAATGGGTCACTTTAAGGAAAACAATGATAGTCAGATGGATATTGTTGAATTGTCAGGTTACTGAAAGCTCTTGAAAAGAAATGTGAATTTACATTTAACATCATTTTGTCAAGCTACTATTTCCAACGTTCAGCACTAAACAACTTATATGGATTTAGTCTGTTTCATTGACCTAAATTACTACATTAGATTTTAAAAGAATGTAAAAATAACGCTGACTGCAAAACGCATATGCTACTCAGAGCCTACAAAGCAGAAAACCTCAGACATGTCAAAATAATTCAGATGCTCACTAACTGCCTTCAGCTGGGGCTAAATTTAGAGGCGCACTCATTTACACATTGAAAACCGACACTCGGCATCTTCAGAAATTGTCAATACCAGCTTGTGTAGTCGATCTTGAAAATGCTGTTCGGCCGATCAACATGTCACCACCTGCAGACCAGCAGGCTGTTTTTAGAGCAGACCTCCGGTGATGAGCGGCCGCTAGCGGTGTTGATACGTCTCAGACCCTTCCTCAATACCCCTTTTATAAATGATCAGAGCTCAGCGTGAGCAATTAAAGCAACGGTCAACTCAAAGCTCTCTAGCTCTGCAGTAAGCTACAGTGAGGCGGGTGTGGGTTGGGCTGTCTGTCTCGTGCTGAACCCCAATTACCACCTCGTAAGAATATGCTTAACAGAACATTAAAACAGAATCCACGCTGCGAAGAGGAAAACACTAAATCCTCACCACAGAGTCACAGCTGACAACTCAGAGAAGGTCTAGACCTGCACTGATCCATCGGACTCAGTGGGCCAGGGCTGGAAGAGAAGGTCAAAGGGGTCTGAATATGTAGCTGTAACACGTTAGTTTAAAGGTAAAAGTACGAAAACACTGATGTGGAACTAAATCTAACAGTCTGGAAACGTTTAGTTGGAAGAAGTTAGCAACATTTGCTGGATAGCGCAACGGGTTGATTGGCATGAGAGTCAGTCCCACGACGGTGGCCTCAAATGGAACGCTGGATCTGGAAGACCCACCTGAGAGAGAGAGAGAGAGAGAGAGAGAGAGAGAGAGAGAGAGAGAGCGAGAGAGACAGAGCGAGAGAGAGAGCGAGAGCGACCCTTGAAGAAGAACGTGAATAGAAACACATCAAACGTGATCACGACGCATCTCTCAGATGTGCCGATCATGCAGACGAGGAAAAAAAGCTTTTATAACCTTCTTAAGTTTTATAGCCAGTTGTGATACATATAATGAACATATTCTCCTAAAGTTGCCCGTGGGCTCGATGTTACTTCAGCATCCAGCAGGAGGACCGCGTGCTAAATAAATGAAAAGCACCACATCCTTGTGCCTTTGGCTGGTGTTTGTTACTCGAGCAAACTGTGACTCCTTCGGGGTGTCGAAGCCTCTGAAGGAGTTCTGTACCATCACTGCTTGAGCAGTACGTTGGGTTGATGCAATCAGGATCAATACTTTCACCAGTGACTGAGATCAGAAGCACTGACCAATCAAAGATTCAAAATGGCGTGTAAGCTGGCTTCAGTGTGAAAGCAAAGCGCGTTGGTGTAGTCGAGGCCCAGCCTGCCCTCCACCTCCCTCTCGGTGCTCATGGGGGCTAGTTTGTTTTGCTCACATCTTGCCCACTGTTCCCGTCAGCACATCCATATCCTCCACCCTGGACCCTGTCGCCCATCTCACCCTCCGCTGCCTGGGACCGATCCCCCTCCCACCAAACAGACATCACAGCCAGCATGATTAATAGCCCTCTGCTGGGACGCTCCATCCACTCAGCACTTTGTCGAGAGCCTCTGAAACAGCACAACAGTTGCATCCCCTCTTCACGCGGGGCCTAAGCCCTGCCTGTCAGTCCCCGGTTAGGGCACTGTTAACTGGCCAGATTTACAGCTACTAACCAGTACTAGGTGGCAGCCTGTCTGGGGAGGGGGAGCAACTCCTATTAATCATCCTTCTCTTTGGTGGGGGGATTCTCCAGCCGGTAGACCAAAGGCCTGCCACTGTATAACACCTGTATAATCCAACCATCAATCACAAGTGCACACCAATGCAAACAGTATTTATATTCTCTGTGATGCCACGGCATCGGGTTTGATTCATTCGAGTCCTGCTCTCATAGCCGGGTGACTCTGTAGAACGAGTTGGGAACGGAGGTCTCCCAAAGGTTTGCTTTTCATTTAACTCAACCTCCATTTGTAGTCAATTCAATTAGTCACACGACAGAAAATGAATCACCAAGATTCCCAATAATAATTCATTGTTTCGTTGTCAACATGTGCTGCTAGTGCCCTCTCGAATGTGAACGAGCACGTTGTCACCTTGAGGAGGTTTTTACAAAAAGAAGAGGAATCAATCGTTACATGAATTGATAAGACAAATGAATCATTATGTTAGGCCTATTTTCATAACACTGGAAAGGTCATATAGTCCAAGATTAATACCAGCTATTCATTTTTAAAAAAGGGTATAAAATAAATCACGAGATCAACAGCAAAAGAAACTTAGCGGGTGTTCCCGTATTGGCTCCATAGTTTTAAAGGCACACTGACTTCCATCTTTGAACTCAAGAGCAACCAGTAACAAAAGAAAGGGCAAAACGCGTTCCTTTAACAATGCAGTTGTTATGTTGTTTTCTTTTATTTACACTGGACTAACCCTAGACTCAGGTCCCGTCAGCATGAGCGGGTCAACGAACACACTGTCAATCGAAATAAGAAAGCAGGCACATCTTTGAGAAAATAGTTTCTTAAAACTGGAGCCTCCAGAATAACTGATTAAGTAAATCTTCCAAGCAAAAATACAGGATTTTAAATGTGAATGCTTTTCTTTGTCATAAATATCATAGCATGAATGGATCTAGGTGCTATGCCGAGCCAACACCCCAATCTGACAATACATTAATGTAAGCGACGCCTGCCCAGTTTATTGTCTTTTGACCGTGTCATAAAAATAACACAGACAGCAGGACGGAGAATGTAACCCGTGATCTCGTGCTTAAAGCTACGGCGCACTGGGGCCACGCGGCAGACATGCGAAGAATTGCCGTGAGGCAGATTCTCCTTGCTCAGAATGCCTTCATGAGTAAACATATTTGCATAAGTGGCTGAGCGACATGAATTATAGTTCCTCTTCTTCGGCATTTGCCAGCTGCCTTCTGCCGGTTCAATTGGGAGTGATATATGTGTGAAGATCAGGTGGCAGTGAAGAGGAAGGGAGGGGTGAGAGGCTGTAATGAGGGGAGGGAGGCGGGGGGGGGGGGGGGGGGGGGAGGGGTAAAAGGCCACAAGAAGATCCCAAGTGCTGGGGCAGCAGCCCCCCGGAGGCCCGCCCACAGCTGGGGGACCAAGGCGACGCACATTGGCGCTTGACCTTGAAATAACACCGACGTAGACGGCATGTGTGCGTTCTCTCTCGGCGACGGACACAACGGTAAAATGTGATGAATTAGGGAGCTCGTCAGTAATGGATGGATTAGGCCGTGTGGAAACATGCTCAAAACACCGGCATCATTATCGTGCTGCCTCCGAGTCAACGAAGGAGTTCAGACATGTTGGGGCCTCAAACTTTATCGTTAAAAAATATATAGTATTGTTTGTCATAATTCAACTATTCCACGCCAAATTAGCTCTGCCTCCTGCAGGATAATTATTGTAAAGGTCAGCTGGAGTGTAATCGAATCATCCTCCACGATGTTTCGCTCGGCAAATCCACGGCCGCGGCCCCTGATATCTACCGCCGGTGCCGTGCTGGTGATGCGAGTCAATTAGAGGTGTGCTTGTGAATTTCGTTAGTGTTTGGATGAAAAGAAGAAAGCTGTCAGTCAAAAGGCCACTCTGGCTTTGTATCTGGGGGGCTCTAAACCTGTATTTGTATGAATAAAAATGAAGGGATTTAGGAGGAGACTGTTTCTCCTGCAGACTTGTCAAAGATCTGACCTTCGCTGCAGCAGAGGGGGCTGATGGGAGAGGAGGGTCGAAGGAAAGAATTGAAGATTGGAAGAAGAAAAAAAGCCGAGGCTCAGTGACTTCAGGATCAAAAAAAAAAAAAAGCAGGCGATGAAATACAAAGTACGTCGTACTGAAAGGCTGCTCTCTTACTCTCTGAGGTATCGCCCGGCAATGAAATGAAGCCAGGAATTATTCAACAAGAGATTGAGACAGATTTGTCTGTGTGAAGACAATCCTATACGGGAGAGACCCGTCTGGCAAGAGACTCCATCTGAGGTTCAGAACCATGCTTCAGATGGGAGGACAAATCAAGAATACTTTCTGTATTTCTTCATTCTTTTATTTGGGAGTTTGTGCTATGCAGAAACAAATCAAACCAGTTGCTTGTTGTGGCGCCTGAATGAGAAGTAACTCTGTGGCTCATCGTGTTGTTCTGAACCCTTTCTGGTCAGCTAACTATTCTCCACTGATGAAGCCATGGCAAACCACGAGGCATGTTAGATTAAGGTTCAAAATGTCAGAATCGTAACAATAATCAAACTAATATGAACTTGTAAACAATATGTGGACTCCAGGAACAAGGCGTGCGTGTAATTACCAATCAATCCAGTTTCATGTGGGTTTAGTGGTACGCACACGCCGTGGATGGGTACCTAGCTCCACTTGGTGGTGTACGGTTTCAAGAGTTTTTCTCGTTCCTCAACATTTTGTGGCTCTCAAACTTTGTGGTTAGTAAACAGGACAAAAAGGAGGAAACCCTGGTGCTCCGTCTCCACCGCCTCCCTCGTTCTCTGTAACCAGCTGGAGGCAGCAAGCTAACGCTACCTAGCTAACTAGCCGGCCGCTTAAGGAGTCAAATTAAAAAGACGTAATGCTTCCGAACAGGCTCGTGCTGTGATGGTAATGCTACACTGCGGTTACTGACCACGTAACAACAGTAGATGCAGTGGGGGGGATATTTAATTTCATGACGTAGATTGGTCCCAAGCGGTGGACTCCATCTCAGAATTGGCCTTGAAGATTAGGACCGATTTAAAACAGTAGCATTTTGAGCCATATAGAAATGTAAACATCGACATCAGCATTGATGCGTTCCATCAAAGGGCAGTCTGGTAGTTTAGTTTACGGCTTCAGTACATTTAGTGGTGCGGTTCCTCCTTAGAGACAGATGCTGGCCATGATTCTCGGGTGTAATGAGGTTAGGGTCGGGGCATTAGATATCAGGCTCTACCCAAAGCGTCCCGTGTAAATCAGAGGAAAGGCGCCTGCTTCCTGGGCCTGAAGACCCTGACGGCCTGAACAAGGTGGAGCTGAAGCATCACAACACATGGCCTGCTGTCGGCTCCTTCAACTGAGCGCTCATTGTTCAGCAGTCGAGAGCGGAGGACTTTGCATTTTAGAAGGAAACTTTTTTCTTTTCTTTTCCTGCTTCCAAAAAAAGAGAGACAAGACTTCCTTTCCCAGAACAATTTATCTCTCTGCTTGACAAGACTCCCTGCTATATTTACCCAACTAAAATTGCAGATGATATACTTCCAGCTGCACCACTCTCCAGCTCCGTGGCACATGGTCCTGTCAATCACACTCGTTACAACAGAGCAGTGAGACAGCCAGACAGAGAAATATGGAAAGGAACAATAAGCGGAGAGAGAAACCTTGTGGGGACTAACTCGGATTTCTTTTGCTGGTTGGCTTTAGTTGTGAGAGACAGCGGAGTTACACACCAGAGTGAATGGAATTACCGGGCCTTCGTTAAGCAGACAGCTGGGCCGCTGTGAAGCCTCAACGCAGCAGCAAAACACAGCAACGCCCACAAGATTTACTACCAAAATATTGCCTTGTTTCTATTAAGTTATTATGCTGCTTGGAAAACAAAACAAATTGATCAGTCTGTCGAGCACAGAATTGAGCTCTGCTGCTGTTATTTGATCTCCATTTTGTCTTTCATCAGGGCCTGGATGTAACGTTTCAGACTGGGTGCACGGGGGATTTGGGCTTATGGAGGCAACAAGGCTTTCAGACATCCTGGACATGGATTCATTACTTCATGCAAATGTTCAGAAAAAAAGAAAAGACATTCAAATTGATAGCCGACTTCCATTCTGGTCAAATACAGTAAGTGTAGTGGAATGGGTTTAAGTCTTTTGTGATCCAAGGGCTGGAGGGAAAGGGTTACAGGAGAGCACAAGGCAAGCGGAGGGTTAACCGGCCTGGTGGATTCCTCCCCGGCCAGCAGCGCCTGTCCATCTCACAGCGGCAGCAGCATTCCCTGGAGGAAGGCAGCAGCGGTGGGGGCTCAGGCTGCTGCATCTTTCCCATTGCTCACGACTTCTACCGCTGGAGCTGCAGGGCTGTGGGAGCTGCCAGGGCTCTCATTGCAAAGACGTGACAACATGCAGGACTGGACTCAGAGGAACGGGTGTTATGAGGCACCACCACACGCATTACACCCCGTTCCTTCACCCAGACTACTCCTGAATAGAGATGCCCAGCGAACCCCGGTTCTCGGTTCTGCTATCGGTACTTTATTAGTCCCGAAGTGAGACGCCCTCCTCTCTCCATCTCTCTGCCTCACCACGATGGAGAATCCCATCGTGGCAGAGAGGAGACCAAGATCCAAAGTGGTTCTACGTGGTTCTCCGGGAGATGTTGAGAACTCTGGTCGTCTCAAACTCGATAAAAAAGCCTCACTTGTAAAAAAGGAGGAAACAGCAGCAGGTCATCATGTGACCAGCGAGCAGAACATCAGTCGGCTTGTGGAGCAGCAGGTGACGTTAGTGATGTGATACACAGTCGGACCACAAGATGAAGGAGAATCAATGAGAGATAATCACAGGATTGATGAGCTAGGAATGTATTTTATAGATTTGGGAACTTCTTGTATTTGCTGATCAAGAAAGACTTTATTTACATACAGGAATAATAAAGCCACGTCGATTATTTTTCTTAATTAATTGTCTTTTTTTCTCCTCACTAAATAATCAAAAGGAACCGATAAGGAACAGAACCGATAAGCAGTATTGATAATCGTACTAGTGTGGATGAAAGCCATCCGTACTCCAGAGAGCATCACTTCCTTTATTGCTTCCAGTGGGATGAATGGTAATGTAGTAATTCTACATGTCTATCCGTCGTTGAGCACAACTAGAGGCTATGTCTGATGTGTGAGGGCCACTTGAGCTCAACATATTTGTGTGCATATGATTCACGAGATCTGCCGATGAATCGGAGGTCAGCTTTTTCCTGCTCCAAACCTTCTTTATGATATTAGCCTTTAAAAACGTGTCGCCCTCTCACACGGCGTGTGAAGTATCCCTGAAGCCACACGCTTAAGTCGCTGAGGTGTATTCAAGTGACGTGTGACTGTGGGTCAGTGGTTACAGGGCCTTCAATCAGAGGATCGGTGGTTCGATCCCCGGCTGGCCCTAGTCGATGTGTCCTTGAGCAAGACCCTTAACCCCGAATTGCTCCCCGGAGCCGATGTAGTTTGTAACAAGGAAAATTTGAAGACATGCTTTCTCCTGTGCGGTCTTTGATTAAAAGTGTAAGAATCCAACTTAAAGTATGTTGTGTATTTTTGCTTTTCAAACCCGACTTACAGCCGAGCGCTGTTGGGTTCATGTTGTCTCAGCTGTCACTCAAACTGCTCGGTTTACTCCCTTCAAACTGGTACGGATCCCGTCCCCTTAAACCCAACCTACCTTGGATGTGGTTGAGTATTTCCTTGAGGTGGCCAAAGCTGTTAAGTAAAGGGTCCTGTTCTTCGTCCTGGGAAGAGAGAGAACATGATGAGAACATGAAAACATGAGAACGTGATGAGAACGTGATGAGAACGTGATGAGAACGTGATGAGAACGTGAACATGATGAGAACGTGAACATGATGAGAACGTGAACATGATGAGAACGTGATGAGAACATGATGAGAACATGAAAACATGAGAACGTGATGAGAACGTGATGAGTACGTGATGAGAACGTGATGAGAATGTGATGAGAACGTGAACATGATGAGAACGTGAACATGATGAGAACGTGATGAGAACGTGATGAGAACATGAGAACATGATGAGAACATGATGAGAACGTGATGAGAACGTGATGAGAACATGAGAACATGATGAGAACATGATGAGAACGTGATGAGAACGTGATGAGAACGTGATGAGAACGTGATGAGAACATGATGGCAGTGTGGAATGAGAGTAGTTCAATCTAATTCCTTACTTTAATGCTCAGTCTCAGGGCGGATTAAGTGGATGTTTGATATGAAACCAACAATGTCTAGTAATACCGACAGTTTTTAAATATCCTCTGTGATAGTCAGGTTGAAATGATGAACTTTGACTTCAAATTACAGAAACATATGAAAACGTTGATGAACCTGAACGCAACGAAAACATTTGTGAAAACAACATTTGCGGCATCTCTTAGGAAGAGTTTAATTCAAGAGCATAACTCAACTAACCTAATCAGCTTAACGTGAAATCAGCAACATTACCGGGTGGTAAACCTGGCAAATGCACGATAATATGAAACCAGATAAATGAGTCTGCGCTCATGACTTGATGTGTTTCAAGACATCAGCGGATGAAAGATTGGTGTACAGGCAGCTTCTGGAGCGTGGGAATCCTCTACAGGGGAAACAGCTGCTGTGTCTGTCACATAACATGGGACGGGAAGTTCAATGGGTTCAACTATGGATCCATATTCAATAAGAAAAGATCAATATTAATAATGCAAAGTGATATCATCGAGACACATATCACCAATGTCCAACCTCCTTTCTACAGAGCCAATTAGTGAGTTCAAAATGTATTTTGATATCATCTCTTATCCATCACAGGCCCCTGATTTGAATTTAAATTGTATGCTAGCAGATATCATGTGATATCATTAAATAGTGTATCTTTTTCCAAAGAATCAATATAATATTGGATCTTAATGAAACATGTGATTTACACCACTTGAAAGTATTGTGGCTGCAATAAAAGTGTTACGAACAATATCGAGACCTGTTGAACACTAATTAATCCATATTTGGAATTACTGTAACAAAGTTGACAGAAGATGCAAGAAGGTGTCGTTTTAACTTTTCAGCTGTTTTATTTCTGACAAACTTGTGGCTGTCATGCCCCTTAATGTGTATAAGAAGTATGGGGACTAAACTAGTGGCTGTGTTTGATGTCATGCCCCTTAATGTGTATAAGAAGTATGGGGACTAAACTAGTGGCTGTGTTTGATGTCATGCCCCTTAATGTGTATAAGAAGTATGGGGACTAAACTAGTGGCTTTGTTTGATGTCATGCCCCTTAATGTATATAAGAAGTATGGGGACTAAACTAGTGGCTGTGTTTGATGTCATGCCCCTTAATGTATATAAGAAGTATGGGGACTAAACTAGTGGCTGTGTTTGATGTCATGCCCCTTAATGTATATAAGAAGTATGGGGACTAAACTAGTGGCTGTGTTTGATGTCATGCCCCTTAATGTGTATAAGAAGTATGGGGACTAAACTAGTGGATGTGTTTGATGTCATGCCCCTTAATGTGTATAAGAAGTATGGGGACTAAACTAGTGGATGTGTTTGATGTCATGCCCCTTAATGTGTATAAGAAGTATGGGGACTAAACTAGTGGATGTGTTTGATGTCATGGCCCTTAATGTATATAAGAAGTATGGGGACTAAACTAGTGGCTGTGTTTGATGTCATGCCCCTTAATGTGTATAAGAAGTATGGGGACTAAACTAGTGGATGTGTTTGATGTCATGCCCCTTAATGTATATAAGAAGTGTTCCCTGTCTGCTCAATACAGTGAACACCTTTTCTACGCTGTGTCCATGACTTCAAGAGTGCCTCCTCTCAAAGAACCTGGCCTCCAACCTTCTATCCACAAGAACTACTCGGCAGTTTCCAAACTTCCATTGACTGCAGAAATCTTGGCAAATATGTTTAATAACAACCTCCGGGAGTCCTGGGAAACAAGTGTGTTTCAAAAATCACAGCACGGAAACGGCACCTCTCAGAGTCACAAATGACCTTTTATTGAATGCACACGCTCTCCTCTCATTATAGTAGGCATAAGTGCAGCTTTTGACACGGTGGATTGTGGACTCTTGAGGTTTGGTGTATCTGCTCCAGCCTTGCAGTTGTTCTCAGTGCATCTGTCAGGTTGAAGCTTTGGTGAGCACGTTTCCTCTTTGGTAGCATGTAGAGAGCCCCAGAGTTGAATGTTAGGACCGCTCTTGAGTTCCTCGTATAAGCTCCCCTCGCCAACCTTTAAGATTTGCTTTTAAATCACTGTTATCTGTTAGCCTATGGACCCTTCATGCGAGTCATCTTGTGTTTCTTAAGATGCACATGTTGTACTTTGCACACACTGAAAGTCATTCGGTTTTGTATAAATGGAAGAATTGAGGCAGGTGAAGATCCTTAATAATGACCTATCAGCAGAATATTATATTATTATTATTATATATAGTCCATGTTGCATACGGGGCTTCAAAGGAAGCTGCTGCAGGACTTGAAAAGGCCTTAAACAAACGTCATGAATGTGCAACAGGTGGACTTCAATCCAGTTCTTGATACGCATGAGTGATGAGCAAAGGGACATTTACATTTCATTTTTGTATTCGGATTTGACTTTCATTTTTACAAATAAGTGTCAAAACAACACCTTTAATACAATAACACAAATGAGAAAACACCGAAGCAGCCAAAAGCTGTTCTTGACGCCGTTAGCCCTGATACATGCGGTCATTTATGACTAAGTCAACTACAAAGATGAGGAATTAGTCAGCGATTATTGTGGCCTTTACGACGATTCTCACTGAAAACATGTCCTTTCAAAATGTAACTTCCAACACAACATCAGAGTCATCATGAAGCGAGTTATGAAGCATCGGTTTGACAGTATTGGAAATGAAGTTGCCAAATAAAAACGTGTGACTGGATACATGTGTAGGTAAGCTTTACCGTACCTCACCAGTAGGTGTTCATGTCTGAAGTGCATCTCATTGGAACTCTTTATGTGTAGTGTTGAACTCACCAGTGGAGTGTGCGTATTCCATCTGGAGTTCCTCTTGATAGCTCCAACAACGGTGCCAATTTCCCCCTGGACGATGTAGATACTCTTGTCCACCATGCTGCTTTTCTAAGAGAAGAACAGAGGGGGAGATGGTTGGTTTGGGGCAGAAACCTGCACAACTTATATTATTATCTCTATATGTAACAGTACAGTTAGAACATTATCATGTCAAAATATCAGGATTCACAGTCGTCAGGTCTAACATTTTATATTTGAGCCAAATCTGTCCCAGCACAACCTATATGTGTATATACAGTATATTACATCTATGATGGCGGATCAGGGCCCCCAGTTCAACTACGGGCATCATACGAGCTACAATGGGCAGAGGGGGAAAGGGATGATTCGCTAAATAGGAAGAAAGAAATGTTCTACTACGTATTAAAAACTATTTTTGTGCATTGAATTTCTTCTATCAGTCCGCCTGCTGTCGTCTCAGCTCCTCTGGAGATGTGATGCTGGTTCGGAGGACCATGCATACATGCATTACCCATTCAGAAACCAACATTCTAGCAAACATTACTAAGGGGCAGATTATCAATCATGCAACCAACAAATCAATGAATGAAACTTTCTTTTTTGAGTCATTGATACACACACACACACACTACTATAAATAATGTACTTTAGAAAATATATGATATCGTTTCTCATGGCAAACATATTTGTCTAGGCTAAAACAATTCATGTGCGTACCACGGAATACATTTTAAACTATGGATAAGAAATCATTTAGATTCAATATTCTATGAAAATCTGCAATAAGTATACGAAAGGGAAGTCAAACTAAGAACTATCAACCTCAAATAGATAAAGAATCGAACAACCAAACAGCGGATTTCCATGTGTACCTTGACAATGCCTAAAACCAATAAGGATAACCAAACAAAATCAAAATGGCATGCTGTTCATATTTGACAAGCAGTACACCTCGAAATGGTTGGATTAACCTTGTTCCTTGTGTCATGAAAGCCATGCAGGATAATACTCTTACTTTACAGGAAGATTTAGGAATTTAGAGTCAAGGTGGCGGAGGCCATGTTCTTTTAAATTCATGGTGAACAGACGATTCAAAATACTAAGAGGATGGAGGTTTGGACGTTGAGACATCGTGATAGGCTTATAGGTGATAAGACTGTGAGAGAGAGAGACAGATATTACTAGGGATTAGGTTTCAAACCACCATTTCCATGTCCAGGTCTGATATATTTTCCAATATAATACAGCTGCACAGTGTACACTGCAGTCTCAGTAGACTTAGTCCAATTAAGTGAGTCAGGAAAACATTGGAAAACGAGCCTCAATGCTTTAAACAACAGCAAACTGCCTGCGTCACAATTTACTCGTCACGTTATCTGGATCGTGGTCCATGCCTACTACTAATTATTATTATTATTATTTTCTGTCATATTCATTGAATGTGTTGTAACTCTGTAACTCTGTTCATCTGGTCACATAACATCTATTGCATCTGTCCATCCGGGGAGAGGGATCCTCCTCTGTTGCTCTCATGAAGGGTTCCTACCTTTTTTTCGTAAACTTTTTTTTCTATTTTTGGGGAGTTGTTCCTGATCTGATGTGAGGTCAAAGGTCAGGGATGTCGTATGTGTACAGATTGTAAAGCCCTCTGAGGCATTTGTAATTTGTGATTCTGGGCTATACAAAATAAACTGAATTGAATTGACTTGTAATCCTTTTAATATATGCTTTAACAGTGTAACAGAAGATCGACTCTGTAATTGAATTAGTATAAACATACAGTCACTGTGTGCTGTCTCACTACTGCTACACTGCAGGAGGAGAACGTGAACAGGTTCTGCAGGGTTCCTTCGGAATGGGAAGACCATTGTGTTGGATGTGTGGGTCTACAGACAAGAAAATAAGGCTCACTCTCCAAATGAGTTTCCATAAACACATACTACTTATTTAAACTGTAGACAAAATCATCTGAACTGTTGACATATCTCCCATTACAGATCAGAAGCGTATACATGTGCATGATGGGGGCCTTTCCAGCATAGTCACGTTACCGTTCCACATGTTCAGTGCTTGTGGAACAGTTCATTTTGGGCAGGTCATGAGTTGTTTTTTTTCTGAGGACACCGACGACCAGGCTCGTGATGAACACATGGACGACTGCACGCTGTTGAGTAATCTCAAGCAGTCCTCCCTTCTCTTAGACAACCAGCTAGTTAACAGGTGGTTAACCAGCTGGTCGGGACAACATTGAACCGTTAACTTTCCACGGATAACGCCACAGACACGGTCTGGTACCAGAGCTCCAGACTTCACCAACGTGAAGCTAACATCGTTATAGTTAAACTCTCAATACGTGTCATGCAACACAATACAGGCAGACACCAGCAGCGAGGGGTACAGTTCAGTGAGTTAGCTGTCAGGTGAGCTAGCTAACTGATTAGATTAACGAAGCTAGCTCGCTAAATCAGAGGGGAAGCTAACAGGTTAGCTCTCCTCCACACTGCAAGGCAGAGACTGCTGAGTGCTCTGGTACAAACACATGGCAACTTACGTTATATCATTCATATTTACTGCGGACTGAAGAGTTAACACATTGCGATATATAATAATATATATATATATTCATATATTACCTGCTCAGAAAGCTCACAGCTAGCTGCTGAGCTAGCGTGTCAACTGGCTAATGATAGGAGTCTTCTGTGTTTGCCCTCTCAAACAACAGTCATTTATTTCCTTGATTTAAAAAAGCAAACGTCTGATGTCAAATCAACAAGTAGGCCTTTCTTCTTCTCTGGAAATAAATGTATTACCTGTGTGTGGCTGCTATTCCAAAGACGGAGTCCTGCTGTAGCTAATGCTAGCCTAGTTAAGCAAGCTAGCAGGCTAGCCGGCCAACAGTGAATGAAGAAGACCAAAGTTCAGTTCACTACGACAACCGGACCAAATAAAAATGTCGGACATTCCACTGCGTGATAGCGTAATATTTCCAAACTCCACTTGTGTATTCACTATTCAATAAAATGCCCCATAAGTGAATAAATTCAACTCCTTCCTGCAGCTGTCAATCTAGTCTTGGTAAACACACTGACGTGGAAAAGCTCTGCGGTCTCAACCTAGCTTGATGACACAGTTTTGATTGACAGGCTACCAAACGCGTCGCTTTACGCGTAACATAGAACTGTGGATCACAAAAAAACATATCAGACAGTTTAAATTTGAGGTGTTTTTGCATTTGTGAAATGTTGTTATCACATAGACTCTTAGGGAATCCCAGAAAGGAACATATCGCCGGTGTTACAGGGAAATGGGGGCGGGACAAAGGTAGCATGTCGGTTGTACCGGGTTGATGACGAAAGCACGGTCGCTCCATTGAAAAAACCAGTCTCACGCTGACAGCTGGATTACGTATGTCTGGGCACCCAGCGTCTCTTGTCAGTATCCTTACGATGGGTTCATTCTACGGCCATATGAGTGACTCGTTCTGGGGAGTCAATGTGTTATTGGATGGACAATATGTTGTATTGTTTAATTGTATGCAGATGAATGCAAATAAATTGTATCAGTATAAAGTGGTGTAGTTTAACTTTATTGAATACATTGTACTTGCTTGATTCTTGTTGTTCTGAGTTTGGACTCTTGGTTTAATGCACTTATTGTAAGTCGCTTTGGATAAAAGCGTCAGCTAAATGACCTGTAATGTAATAAAGGTTCCTCTTGAAAGTCTTAAAGGAGTGGTAACATGAACATGCCTCCCTTTAGATGTTTGAGCGTACTATTTTGGTAATTGATTTATTTTCTAGTAAAAATGCCAAACACTCTTTAATTCTCGCTTCTCAATTGTCTTGTTTGTCTTCTGTAAACCTTCCTAAAATTAATATGATTGGATTTTGGACTGTTGCATCATCACCTCATACAGAAATGTTTTTTTGTAAATATACTTTGATATTCTGCCAATCAAACAAATAATAAATGTATAGAGAAACTGAACTGAACTTTATTGAGAACTCTTAAATGAACTAATGTTAAATAGATGAAATAATCGTTGGTTGCAGCCCTATTTGGGTTTGAGCTAACCGTCCAACAAACCGTTTAACATGACCTTGCACACAGTGGCTGTAGACGTGAAACATTAGATGTTTTGTTCACCTGAGCTTCCAAACAAAATCAAACAACTCTCAGTGGCAACAGATGATTTGACAGTAATAACTGTTCTAGATTGAGTCGAGAAGACAGAGGATTACTCCGCCTCGTACTTTCGTTCCAAGGATGTTTGTGGACGTATTTGTTCTTCGAAAGCCTTTTCTTCACTGTAATGTGTATTACATGCCTATTTAGTATTTAAGGCTACGATTGAATTTTACGAAATGTATCTAATACTTTCATATAAGATAAGATAATAAAACAGAATTTAAATGAGTGATGCTGTGGTTAGCACAGCCACCTCACAGCAGGGAGTACAGGTTTTTTTCCAGCTTCCTCACCCAGAGACATACATGGTTAATTAAGTTCATCGTTGACTCTCAACTTGCCCGTATAGGTGTGAATGTGTCAGCCCTGATATGAGCTGATGTTCTGTCCACGGCGTACCCCGTCGATGGGCTCCAGGCCCCAGCTGCCTTTAGAGGTGGTCACAGATGATGGGTGTATGGTATGTCACCGCAAAAGACAAACAGAACTATTTGGATCAAAGCAAATGTGTGAGATTATTGTCTGTTCCAAGCGTAGTCTTTTTATTAACACCACAACTCACACCTTTCTCAGACTCACAGACAGCTGATGGTGTCTGGTGTTTACTCTGTGTTACCTGTGCTAATAGTAAACAATCCGCCACCCGCATCTAATTCATGATCAAGTGGGATCATCACTCAGCACACGAATGAGCAGATTTGGATGTTTTGAGAACGCGAGGTGCATCTGGAGTTAAGAGAGTTGCTGCATGACACCCGTTGTCCAACAGTGTGTGTCGTATAATGAGCTTGATGATCTTATACCTGGAAACGGACTGGAGTGCTGCTCCACCTGTTGCTGTTGTCAGGCTCTGGGTTGCTTATTGAGGGGAATGCTGGACACTTTGGGTCAAACTCACTCACAATGCAACAAAGACAAACTGCTATTACTGCTATTAGACTTCATAACAAATCACCTCTGGCCAAATCAAATTGAACATCAATAACCCTTGCACCGATGTCACTTTATACTTGGATACACTTTCATTTTATTATTATTATTATTTATTTGATATTATTATTATTTTTTTTCATTTTTATTTATGTTTGTATTTCATTTCCTTTATTATTTATATTCTAAAATGTAATATGCCCTGCTATTTTATTTTATTTTATTTTATTGTATTGTATATTTGTAAAAAAATGTTTTTTGTTGCTGCTTCAAGAAAAGAATAATAAAATAAAATCTAATATAATCAAACTATTGACACTTAGACGAATGGCGGCCATTTTGAATGTCTTTGTTTCCAGGAACACTTTGTGTACCTCGAAGAGGATGGACACCTTTAGACGTTATCACTGCACGTTGAGGACTTTGTGTTGAACTTGTATTTAGTGCTTCCCTGGCACGCTCTGTTATGTCGTTTCAATAACAAACTAAGAAGAGCAAGTCTATGAAAGGATTTTAGAGAATGTACCAATCTAACAATCGCAAAACAATGGATGTCCTTCCCTTATATTTGGAGGCATTATGTTCTGTGGAATGAGAAGCAGCACATAAAATACTGTTCTGTGTTTAAAGCAGAGAGAATCCTTGTGCGTCAGACCTCTGTTTGCTGTTTGCAAAGGGTTTGATCATCTGTAGGATTTGAAATTCAGGAGGTATATGCATGCCTAAAGAACCAGCATGTCAAACAGTATCTTTCTAGAATATCCTCTTTAATATCCATGAAGTTGTGCTGATCCACCCCGTTCAGCTGCATATGAAACAGCTGGATTTCTCTTGATTACATTTCCTTCATCCAAACTGAAAATATTTATGTGAGCTAGTGTCTTTGACATGAGTCTATACATCATTAATTACAGACATGAGAATAAGAGCCATGAGACCGTCTCATTTATCTAATATCCAGATGAGTCAGTGAGTGACGCTTCGGTCATATTGTGTGTCTGCTTCGCCTCGTCTTGTACCTTTTTAAATCTGTCCTGTTGTCTGGTAAGAAGTCAAAGAATCAGCATTTTGGCATTTATGACACACACAACCATAAACAAGTAATATGCCTGGTGTTGCACAATGATTGTGTCATATCTGGCGAGTATATTCTTGTTTGAAAGATGTGTGTGTGATAAATTGAGGCTTGTTCATCACAACATTCTTGGAGATGCTGCTTGAGGCCTGAGGGCAAATTCATGGCTATGAAAATGTGTGCAAGACAGGATATGATAGTAGTCTAACCATTCACCACTCAGTAGGAGGGTTCCCCGATTCCCGTGGACATATAACACAGGACTCTCCTGGATAACGTTTCTAATGTGTCCGTGAGGTTTGGTTGGGGGCCAGTTGGGAACAAAACATCCAAGCTGCAGCCGCGCTCCGACTGGGAGTCATTTAATATTGTCTGAAGGAATATTTGACCTTTACTTCTGGAACCTGGAAACCATAACAATGCATCTCCTGCTATTGCCCATCCATCCATCCATCCATCCATTATCAGCTCTTATCCGGGGTCGGGTCGCGGTGGCAGCAGGTTCAGCAGGCCGACCCAGGCTTCCCTCTCACCCGCAACACTTTCCAGCTCATTCTGGGGGATCCCGAGGCGTTCCAAGGCCAGCCGGGAGATATAATCCCTCCAGCGTGTCCTCGGTCTTCCCCGGGGCCTCCTACCAGTTGGACGTGCCCGGAAAACCTCTAATGGGAGGCGTCCAGGAGGCATCCTGACTAGATGAACCACCTCAGCTGACTCCTTTGGACACGAAGGAGCAGCGACTCGACTCCGAGCTCCCTCAGATGTCCGAGCTCCTTACCCTATCTCTAAGGCTGAGCCCGGCCACCCTACGGAGGAAGCTCATTTCGGCCGCTTGTATCCGAGATCTCGTTCTTTCGGTCACGACCCAGAGTTCGTGACCATAGGTGAGGGTTGGAACGTAGACCGACCAGTAAATGGAGAGCTTTGCCTTCCGGCTCAGCTCCCTCTTCACCAAGACGGATCGGTACAGCGCCTGTTTTACTGCGAGTCATTTAATATTGTCTGAAGGAATATTTGACCTTTACTTCTGGAACCTGGAAACCATAATAATGCATCTCCTGCTATTGCCATTTATTTTAATTTCCTGAGAGCGTGAAACAAAAGAGAAAGAGAGATTGACTGGGCGTTACAGAAGTCGGTTTCCCCTGGTGTCAGTTTTATGCTAAGCTAGGATAATTATTATTTTTATAGGAGCCTTCAGCCATGCTAGCAGCTCTGTGAGGCCGTATGGTTATGTGAGCTAACATTAGCATGCTAACATGCTCACAATCATAATGCTTACCTTCTTACTTTAGCGTGTTAGCAGTGTTAGCCATGTAGTTCATCCTGCAGGTATTTACTCTACTCTGTTGGGAAAAAATGGAAAACGTTTAATCGGATGATGCTATTACAATTAAACCATGAAACGAAGATAAATGCGTTCCCCGAATTTGATGGCAATCGATCCAACAGCTGTTGGGACGGTTCCTCATCTAGCGCCATCTAAAGTCAGAGGATTAGCAAAGCCATTCTCATGCATGTACAAATCGTCATGCATCCATCTAATAATAGTTGAGATCCTCCGGTCTGACGTTGCCATTCCTAGAGCTACAACTTGCTAATATAAAGTTGTTTACTTCTATTTATGGGGACAATGTGGATGAGTGACGCCCTCCCTGCCATAAGCATGACAGTGCAGTGTGGAGCATGTATCACATGAGCCATCAGAACCAATCAGCCGCCTCCTGTTGTCTCTAGATGCAACTCTTATCGTAATCGTTCATAAGCTTGAGGTGGAGTTGTAATAAACATGTTTCAGCATGTTTACAGCTGTGCGACGCACGTTGTAGGGCGCATTATAAATGATGCGTTAGTTGTTGTTATTCCACTTTGGCCAAATATTAGTATTAAGGCGAAACACATTTTTCATGCACTAGCTTATTAGTGGAAGTAAAACATCCGAAATGCACGTTTCGGAATTAATTTGACTACTTTGTCTATTGGTCGAAACTGACCAATAGACATAAAGTATTATATTAAACCGCATTTCAGAAAACGTATAACACAAAAATGATTTCTGTTCATGTGAATAATCAACTGGGCCAGTTTCACTTTGCCCCATTCGCCTGTAGAGTCTTCAACACGTCTGTTTACTAAATTAATATTTAATCAAAGGCAGTTTTCTCAACGAGTTTGTTTTCACACTGATTCAGAAAGCTCTCACACACTTTACACTTTCATTCCTCTATATTCTGAAGATGAGTAGTTTTTATTTTAGTACTAAAAACATGGACAAAGAAGATTTCTTATAGCTGTTGACAGTATTTTCTGATTCATGGAGTGAGACAAAGACATATCTAACATTCCCTCTAAGATGTCCACAAAATGAAACATGAATGTTGAGCCTATACATAACGTATTCCTCAAGGCCTTCACCAAACTAAAGCCCTGGACCTCTGGTGTACAACACCAATCCCTCTCAGCTCATATTTAGCATATCGAAGTGGATCCTGCATCGTCTCGTAGAAAAGCCCCCAAGTCCTGTCCATCAAAGGACCACACATCCAAGTCCTGTCCATCAAATGACCACACATCCAAGTCCTGTCCATCAAATGACCACACATCCAAGTCCTGTCCATCAAATGACCACACATCCAAGTCCTGTCCATCAAATGACCACACATCCAAGTCCTGTCCATCAAATGACCACACATCCAAGTCCTGTCCATCAAATGACCACACATCCAAGTCCTGTCCATCAAAGGACCACACATCCAAGTCCTGTCCATCAAATGACCACACATCCAAGTCCTGTCCATCAAATGACCACACATCCAAGTCCTGTCCATCAAATGACCACACATCCAAGTCCTGTCCATCAAAGGACCACACATCCAAGTCCTGTCCATCAAATGACCACACATCCAAGTCCTGTCCATCAAATGACCACACATCCAAGTCCTGTCCATCAAATGACCACACATCCAAGTCCTGTCCATCAAATGACCACACATCCAAGTCCTGTCCATCAAATGACCACACATCCAAGTCCTGTCCATCAAATGACCACACATCCAAGTCCTGTCCATCAAATGACCACACATCCAAGTCCTGTCCATCAAATGACCACACATCCAAGTCCTGTCCATCAAATGACCACACATCCAAGTCCTGTCCATCAAATGACCACACATCCAAGTCCTGTCCATCAAATGACCACACATCCAAGTCCTGTCCATCAAATGACCACACATCCAAGTCCTGTCCATCAAATGACCACACATCCAAGTCCTGTCCATCAAACGTAGTGTGTAACTGCTTTACGACTGAATGCTCTGCTTGTCTCACTAACTGCGGTCCACATCACCGCTCCACGACACCGTGGTGAAGGTTTGGTTCTGTTGAGGTCCAGAACAGATGGTCACTTAGTTAAGGTGAGGGGACCTTTGTTGTCATGGTTACAATAGTAACCCTATGGCTAGGTCACGGTCATGGATACTTTCACAATATCATCCAACGAGAGGCAAACTAAAGAACGTCGTCCCTTGAACATGAGAACTGGTTTAAAGACCTTCATCTCACTTTGAGTTGAGCTCACATGGTGAATATGTATCACAATTATCACAAAGTAGCACAAACTATCGTTCCAGCATGAGCTCTGGTTACTGGGCAGACTGGGAACATGGAGGAGGGTCCAGTATGGGGCAGGTTGATTCTCACGTGGTCCGAGCTTCCATTTAGCAACATCTCACATTAAATGGTTTCTACCTCGGCTCTCCAGTATACGCTCCATCATTTATATATCAAAGTAATAAACTGATCGGGGAGCCTTTTGCCCATTTTATCTCTACCTGAAAAATTATAATAATATCAATAAATTAATCAGATGTGGCCCTTTAAGTTGCACTCCAGTTTCAAGAGTTGTATTAATGCACCATGCTATCACTCCAATGCTTCAAATAAAGGTGGGAGAAGGTTTCTGGTCTCCTGAAACTTAAGTTCCAACTACACTGCATCCTCAAACGCGTTTGGAGGTGAATGAATTCCCTCTCGGTTCACGGTTCCCATTTGAAACACGTGATTGACCTTTGAACCAAAGAAGCCCTCGGTTCACACTCAGCAGTCTGGCCACTCATTGGAAACAGATTTATCAAATCGTGTTTCCCTTGAAACGCACGTGAAGTTTCATTGTATGGGAATGTCATTTTCAGGAGGCGGTGCTAAGGGACAGAGAGCACCTGTCAATCATCTAAGGTGACGGCGCCTGAGTCCATCCACGCGTGACCCCTGCACCTTGAGACGGACTGGAACACATGGCTGAACCTGCGTGTTCACTTTTCTTTGAGCGCTGCAGTCTTTCATCTCTGACGACCTGCAGCTCCAACAAAGCATTGGGTTCATGCTTCATCACCACTCCAATGGCCCCCCATGCAGGACTGAAACTTTAACTTCTGTCAGCATTTCAAAGGTTTGAACTGCGAATGTGAATATTAAACCTATTCTAGTTCCATGTGCTATACCTTTCCATGTAAATACATGTTTGTGTAATAAAAGTGTGTCTCCAAAAGTGTCACAATTAGAACTGTTTCTTATCTCTTATTTCTCCTCCGCTGTTTTATTTATTTTTTCAGAAAAAGGATTGTAGCTTGACCACCAAAGAAACTAATAAAATAAGAGTAATAAAACAAAAGGAATGAAGTAAAAGACTCCGTGAGATCCCTTTTGGAGATCTCACCCAAAACAAACCGCACAGCCGGGCTGCAGCGAGAGGGAGAGTGTCTTAGACAGGGAGCCAATGGGAAAGGGGGATGAGGAGAGCACTCATTGTGTGTGTGTGTGTGTGTGTGTGTGTGTGTGTGAGAGAGAGAGAGAGAGAGTAGGGGGCCGTCCTTTCTACAGTGGACCTGTCACGCACAATATTTAGCATGAAGGCCCCCCCCACCCCTCCCTTTACTCTGCGTGGGGATCAAGCCTCACAACTCCACCGCCTCATGTCTGACAGCACGGGGGGAAGGAGCAGGAACAGGAAACGGACTGAAGCCTCGTTTCGGACTTTCTGACGCAGCGGGGAACTTTTTTGTGTCCATGTCAGCATCGAACCGGAGGCCCGCACACACACCAGCCGCACGCGCAGCTCTTTGCCTTTTCCACGGATTAATTTAACCACACCGGGATTTGATGTAAGTGCAAATAACCGCACTTTCTCCTCTCTCTCTTTCTCTGTTTTTATTTTTATTTTGAATGTTTTATTATTTTATTTAATCTCCCTTCAATCCATCCAGCGCTTTTTTAAATTTTATTTGTGCGTAAAAGTTGACCAAATGCATCCGTCAAAGTGCTGTGCCGCCGGGTCTTTATTAGCTCTGGGGTGTGTGTGTGTGTGTGTGTGTGTGTGTGTGTGTGTGCGTGTGTGTGTGTGAAGCTCTCCAGCACCACACTCGGTGTACACGTCGAGTCTCTAATGATCCGCGTGCACGGGCTCTGGGTCCGGCTCGCGAGGGACAGAACAAGGCCATCGGGACAGCTGGAGTTCACCTCGAGGTGCGCGTGGGAGCGGATTAGAGTCGTGGATGAGGGGCGACACGTCGACGTGACCTATCCGAGTGTGTGCGTGGTGTGTTCTGCCACGGCGATGACACGATGCTCCCACTAATGTCACACTCTTGGTCCAGAGATGAGCTCCGAGCCGGCCGGGCCTCGCGCTGCAAAGCCCCGCAGCCCGAACGTGCCACGCACACACGCGGAGAGGCGCGTCCCCGTGCCCCTGTTTTCTCCCGGACCGTCATGTTTACACTTTGCTGTGTTTTTATTCCACATTTCGAAGACTTCCGTTGTGAAATATTTGGGAGGTCGAGCATATTTGGGGATGTGGAGGAAATGGATAGTGGCAGCAGGTGACTGCAGGGGCCTCGGAGCCACGCGCGCACACGCGAGCACGCACCACAAACACAATATCGGCAACTTACGTATGCTTATAATATCTGCATTCATATTACATGTTGTGTTTGGCACCTTTTAATATTTAACAGGGACGTATGTGATATGATATTTAAAAGTAATTTTTTTGACATTGATTTGTAACAGTAGTTTGACAATAATAATGCTATAATAATAACTATAATAATAGTAATAATAACAGTAAGAATTAATGATAATAATGTATGGTAACTGTTATAATAATAATAATAATTAAAAGGTATAAAATCCAAGCTTTTCAACAGCATCTCACGGTCTTCCTCCGCGGATGGATATTGTGAAAACGTGTATATTGATTGATTATTGACTTTAAAGTAGTTCCTTCCTCGGGTCCGTTGTTCGGCCTGAACCTGGAGCACATTCTGCATTACTCAAAATACATGCGGGAATAAATAAACTGTAAATGTGGAAATCGAAAAAGTCAAACACAGCCCGCAATGCAAGTGTGCTCATCCATAATTATGATGTTATACTTAATAATAAGAAAAGGCTTAAACTGTCATTTAAGGTGCGTTTTATTAAACAACAGGCGTCTTTCGTTTTTGTTGTTATTTTTAATTTTTTTGTACGCCGTGTTTATTTTCTTTAATATTAAATAAATCAACGGCATCGCAGATTTACTATCAAGACCCACAGGGTCATCTTTCTCCAGCAGGCCTTCAGTTATAGCCTCTTTTGCATCTGTCCACAACAAAGGACATATGAAAATTAGATTTGTTTAATTGAAGTTCACGTTTGGCCTCAAGGTAAAATGTAAATATGTCGTTTAGTGTTGTCACCGGCCCGCGGACCCGAGGCCGGGCGGAAGGCCGCAGCCCGTGGGACTCAGAGGCCAAATACTGCGGCGGAGTCCCTCATATAAAATATTAATATTATTCATTTTAAATACGTCGGTTTGCCATCAGAGACAAATCCATCCTGACTGCTTTTTACCAGCTGGAAACGTCATACACCTGCATAACGTGATAAAAGCACATCATAACGCGGCGCTGAAACGGGCCAAACAAATATGTATTTACTGTATTTCATTTCTAAATGTTCAATTGCACTAAAACGATTAACTGCAAAAGGAAAAAAAAAAACGTACTTATAACTCACATTCTCATAATATTATCACGTCCACTTATTCCACATGAACGTGAATACGAGATGCTCTCCGGTTTGAATCACTTGTGACAACAAAACGTCGTTACGCCGTCAGTGAGATATGATGACTTGTGATATGAAGACGTGTTAATGCGGCCTGGCTGCTGCAGGGCGGCCTCGGCCTCTCAATCATATGCAAATGACTGTTATAGGAGGGCAGAAATTAACATCTACAAACATTGGACTGGAATTCCATCTGCCGCCCCTTCGAGGAGGCCCTTAATAAGTTCTCAGCCCGCAAAGTGACACACATCTTAATCAACTCTTAATCCAGGGAATTAATTCTCCACGCGTTTATGAATAATTCCCCCGCTAATGCCACTCACTCCGTGGAAAAAGGCGAGCAGTCTGGCGCGCGCACCGCCAGATGGACCACGCAATACCCAGAAAAATGAGAGGATTCTTCCTCCATTATTATGTTTTTTTTCTTCTATTATCATCACCGCACATATATATTTTAATGAGATCGGAGTCACCGGGCGGCTGCTTATGCAAACTCTCCTCTGGCTGTTGATTGGCCCCGGGAGGTGTTTGATGTGGCCGCGGGTCGGCTGGATGTGGGGGGCTCCAGGAAGTAGTCTGGGCCCGCCCGCTGCCCGGTTTATTTGAGATGTTCACGGAACTCCACATCGGCAGAGGAGACTGCAGCCACCAGCCTGTTGGCCCTGGTGAGCTCAGGGGGAGGGGGCTCTGGGTTTTGAGAAATATAATCATGTGTGTGTGTGTGTGTGTGTGTGAGACACCTTGCATCACCTGCCCCCTCGCTGCCACCAGGCCGGCCGGCCTCTCAGCACCCCGTTGACAGCCGGCCGCCCGTCCATCCATCACTGCCACGTTGGATTTAGCCCTCCAGACTGACTCCAGTTTACAATTCTGACCAAAATACTGGACCTCGCTCATAGAGCTGGGCTCCGCTCCCACAAAGGGACAGCTGCTGCTGCCTGGGAGCTGCAGACCGGGTCCTGTTCGTGGACGGTCTCAGAGGCTCAACGCTACCTTCAAGCCGCTTCGTGTCGACCACTCTCTGTATTTGTGCCCATGTTGTTTGACCTGCTGACCTTAAGAGCGGAGCAGAGAGAGCACGATGTCACGTTGGCAACATCTGTAATTGGATGTGACATTTCCTGAACACGATGTTGGAAAGACACAATGAGACAAATGTGACCATCAAAACACAGAAGAGCCGACATAGAAACATGAATTCAAACGGTAGGTCACATTTGACATGTGAGGAACCCAAGAAGAGATTATTTGCTGTTATTGAGCCGTCCAACTAAACAAAAGAGAAATGATATCTTGCGAACGAGGGGGGGGAAAGTGATCTTTCTGACCCACAAATCCATACGAAAGGCTCATTAATCTGAAGCCACAACACAGAGGCAGTGTACTTATGGAGGTAATCTCTCTTCTGGGGGACTTGACCTTATCCTTCGGCCCGCGTCTTGTTTTTTCCCAGAGATGCAGCGATGGCCTCTGGCCGGCAGCACAATATCCATTTTCCTGTCTCCTAATCTTTAGTGAAACGCGCCGATCGTTCTCACGCACGCTAAATAACAAACAGATGCGAGATCTTTCTTGAAAAGTCTCTGGGAAATGACACACATGAAAAGCTTCTGGAGGCGGCGTGACGCGTTTCCTGCAAGAAGACGTCGACCCACCGTCACATGTCACAGTGAACAAGGTGCTAAACCTTTAATCAGAATATGCAGGTCGGCCTTAGAGGAGCATTAAGTCGCTTTGTCACTGACACAATGTGGAGAGCAGCGGTGACATCACAGCTCATTTCTGTGTCTTTGGAACCGGAAGAAGACGAACGACAGAGCGACCTCTGGTTGACGTGCTCGTCTGTCTTTTGGGCTGAATTTCCTTTTAAGAAGTGGACTTCTCATCTTTTTCTCATCTCTCAGTCTTTAATGATTCATCGTTGATCTGAGTTGAGCTCCGTGATCCTCGTGTGTCTCCACGTGTCTCTGAGCTCACGTCCTCATATTGCGTTTGGATATTTGGGGTGTTTTCATGACCTGGAGAGGACTTCACGTTCGGCAGCCGGACACCAACGACACATTGATCATCGTGGACCACAAACATGCACTCGCATTGAGAAGTGAATGAGATGCATGAGCTGCATCAGGGCCTTGTTTGTCTAGTCACATGGTCCAATAGAGACCTGTCATTGGACAGCACACAGATTACCCAGCAGTCATTATTGCATATCTGTAGATGACACAAATAAATGGTTCCTTTAATTGAATCGTTTTTTCATGTTTAATATAAAAAAAGTACCCTTTTATAGATAGTTATTTAAAATACACAAGTATGCCAGAGATGCTTTGGTCTTCTTTGAGGGGATATAACCAGGAGATCTTCCTCGGACTCTAATGTGTGTCCTCTCTGCCGGCTTTGTCTCTACTGAGGTTAATAGAGAACATTTAATAAAGACAGGATGTAACAACCCTCGAGAACGATAGAGAAATGAAACCATAGAGAAATATGGCCCACTAAAACCTTTTTTTGATCCTTCTTGAGGACTAAGAGGAGGAGGGCCCGGCTGTGTCTCTCTCTCACAGAGCGGCTGAAATAAATCTACACTGATGTTCAAAGAGCGCCGAGGGACACGGAGCCATGTCAACGCTTTCAGCCGGTGACAGTGAGTCTGGTTCAAGACTTCACCCAAAGTGGTCCGGCGGGTTGTTGTCGGTGGTGCCGCGCTCCGACTTAACCCCAGAGGTCACCACGTGTGACCGGCACACACAAAGGACCGGAGTGGTGGCCAACAGGCGGCAGGGGAACCGAACCGCCGCTCCAGCAGGGTGGGATCCAGCAGGGTGGGATCCAGCAGGGTGGGATCCTCAGGTGGATCGCCTTTAGAACATCTTGGATGACGTGGATTCAAAGACCTTCCTGTGCTGGGTGAATGGAGAAGGAGGCGGAGCCTTCACTGCTGCCTCTCCTCTGTGTGAACCCCCCCCCCCCTTGGATGTGGTTTGGCATCCTTTCTTTTACAACGTCAAACACTTTGCCAGCTGAAGAACTTCTAAACGGGACGTCGCACGAGGACAACCGGAGAACACGGTTACTTGTTGCAGCAACCCTTTGGATGCTTGTTTTGATCAAACATGACATATTAAATACTGATTGGCTTTCCAAGTGCATCATCCCGAACCCCCCCTGTCAGCTTGGTCGGAGTCCAAACATGTCGAAGGTGTTAACTGCCCTCGGATAAATAAACCCACCAGCTATTCCTGGGCTCCGTCGGGGGAGACAGTTCCATCTCTTCGGTTGAGAATTTGGCTTGGAAGTGTCATCGTGTATTTTACAGCAATAACTCCATTGCTCTCCCCACGCAGCTGGAAATAGAGCGCGTTCGGAGCAGCTCTCGTTATAGCTGCTTATGTCCGTGTAAAGAGATCGGGATCTCAACCGACCGGGGGTGAGCGGAAAGATCAAAGAGGAAAATGAAACAGAACACAGTGCTAAATTAAACAAATGCACACGCAAACCCACTTGAGGCGGAGCGGCCACACATTCAAATACACTCATATTTTGCCCAAATAGGCAGAGAGTGTGTTTGGGGAGGGCCGTGATGAGTTCTTCAAGCAAATGCATGTATTTACATCACTGTGACAAAAGAAAACAATTAGAAATGAATGCACTAACTGTAATAACTGCATGATAGATGCTGTTGTATTTTCTTCCTTTTAGAATATTAACTGAACATTTTCATATTTTAGTATTTTGTGTTTTTTTTTAATACAAAAATACCAAAAATGAAATAAAGAAGACAGAAGAAAAGCACTATGCTGATGAGTGTGTGTGTGTCCTGCCTGACTGGTCACGTGCTCATTCATGGCCGCTGGAAATCCTGGAGGAAAATATGAATATTTACAGGCTGCTTTAAAAAAAAAAGAAGATTATTATGTCTTTCAGAATATTACAGGAAGGAAACTCACGACGGAGCTCACCAGCTTCATGTAGAACACCTTCCTGGTGAAGTTATGGGAATATTACAGTCAATCTAAATGATCTGAATATGAGAGACAACAGCTGTGTGACATCATAATATATAATTGTGACGTATTGAATGTGCTCGTGACGCGTGTCCGTGTGTGTTTCCGCAGAACCTGGGGATGGATTTCAACCTGCTGCCGGACAGTGAGGCCCGCAGCCCGGCGCTGTCGCTCTCCGACTCCGGGACCCCGCAGCACGAGCCGGGATGTAAAGGCCAGGACAACAGCGGTCAGTGGGCACCGGAGCACCGGAGCAGCCGTCACGGGCACCGTGTCACGCGCACGCGGCTTGCAGCCCGTCACAGCAAAAATATGTTTATACACAAAAATATGTTTATACACGAAAATATGTTTATACACGAAAATATGTTTATACACAAAAATATGTTTATACACGAAATAAAAATAAATGCTCCAAATAATGAGAGCGCACCAACACGCAGGTTTATCGGCATATCACGCAATATATAATAATGAGAATGAGAATAACGATGGTAACAGTAACACACATAATAATAATAATAATAATAATAATAATAATGACAGTAATAATAACAATAATAATGACAACAATACTAATAATAATAATAATAATAATAATAGTGATAACAGTCAAAATAATAATAATAATCATCATCATATTGGGAGAAGCCTGCTTATTTCTGCACAATCGCGTCAATAAATTATGGATACAAATTGGCTGCTGAACAAACAGATAGTAATTATTTCTGCATGCTGACACCGAGGAACCAGAAGACAAGCTCTCCCGCAATGCACCAATTATTTCTCATTTCAGGGCTCGAGCACAGTTTAATCCGAGCCAGCTGATAAAGAGAGAAGCCGTTATAAACTATGCAGAGGCAGCTTGTAAACGGCCCGGCGTCCGGGGCCCGGGAGGCACCGCCTCCGTCGGGCTACGGGAGTCCGGCCCGGGAGGCACCGCCTCCGTCGGGCTACGGGAGTCCGGCCCGGGAGGCACCGCCTCGGTCGGGCTACGGGAGTCCGGCCCGGGAGGCACCGCCTCGGTCGGGCTACGGGAGTCCGGCCCGGGAGGCACCGCCTCGGTCGGGCTACGGGAGTCCGGCCCGGGAGGCACCGCCTCCGTCGGGCTACGGGAGTCCGGCCCGGGAGGCACCGCCTCCGTCGGGCTACGGGAGTCCGGCCCGGGAGGCACCGCCTCCGTCGGGCTACGGGAGTCCGGCCCGGGAGGCACCGCCTCGGTCGGGCTACGGGAGTCCGGCCCGGGAGGCACCGCCTCCGTCGGGCTACGGGAGTCCGGCCCGGGAGGCACCGCCTCCGTCGGGCTACGGGAGTCCGGCCCGGGAGGCACCGCCTCCGTCGGGCTACGGGAGTCCGGCCCGGGAGGCACCGCCTCCGTCGGGCTACGGGAGTCCGGCCCGGGAGGCACCGCCTCCGTCGGGCTACGGGAGTCCGGCCCGGGAGGCACCGACTCCGTCGGGCTACGGGAGTCCGGCCCGGGAGGCACCGCCTCGGTCGGGCTACGGGAGTCCGGCCCGGGAGGCACCGACTCCGGGACTTTGAATAATAAAATGAATTGCAAAAGAGCCTCGAGCTGTCTCTCCAGAGAGCTTCACGGCTCCATTTGAATCAGCGCACTAAAACCACCAGGGATGACCTCTGTGACGTCATTAACAAAGCACAGGAGCAGGGCAGGCCTGCTGGTCCCAGATCTGAGGGACCAACACAAATGATTATGATGAGACAAAATAAGCATGATTGCTTCTAGTCCTGGTGGATTCTCTACTTAACGTGGGTCACGTGAGGACACATATAGTTTCACTTCCTGTAAACTTTACTGGTCTGATGTCATATGATCAAGTGTTATGAATGTTATATAATCACCTGCATGTATTTTATGAGCTCTCGCTCTAACTTCTCCATATAGTGTAAAACATCTTAACCCAGCTGTGTGTGAGTGTGTGTGAGTGTGTGTGAGTGTGTGTGTGTGTGTGTGTGTGTGTGTGTAACCCAATCTAATTGCTAAACGTGTGTGCTTTGAAATGTCGTCCTAACAAACTGTCAAACACAAACTATTTTGGAAAGAAATGTGGTGTAAAATGCTTCGCTGCCCTCCTGCTGCAGCAGCCACCTCCTCCTGCAGGAGGTGGCTGCTGCAGGACGACCACCTCCTGCAGGACGACCACCTCCTGCAGGACGACCACCTCCTGCAGGACGACCACCTCCTGCAGGACGACCTCCTCCTGCAGGACGACCTCCTCCTGCAGGACGACCACCTCCTGCAGGAGGCCTCTCTCATGTCAGACTGGAGGAGTTATCCTCCAGTAAAATCCTGCTCCCTTTAAACCGTTTCTCTAATGGAACCCGACACTTTCTTATCGACCTAAATGTCGAACTGATGATCCTAAAAAAGGTCCAGATGGTGCACGTTGGCCCAGACGTGCACCCCTTATTGACAGATAGCATCTCAGTCGCATTTATTTAACATTTACACAAGAGATTAGAAAATCTGGTGTGACCTCTAATTATTTTTTATAATGCAATTGTTATTTTATTTAATAAAATAATCAGAAAGAGTTTTAATCTGAACTCCTTTTCAATAAACGATGATGCCATTCCATAATTTTGTAATTTGAGATTTAATGTGTTAATTTAATTCCTTTGAGGAATATTGTGATATATTAAATATACAAAAGTAGGTTTACTTTCTCTGTGGTGACTCAGAGAGGTGACGGACTATCAATCGCTTCCAGGAAATAGTCACGTCCTGATTGCATAATGAACTATTACTATACAAATACATATTCTCCAGTATTGTTCCAGAGGGAACACTATAGTCTTGAATTATACACAATGGGTGTTTCCTAGTTAGCATCAAAACACATTTCTTAAAGTTCTTGTTGCCGTTTGTTCTCCTTTATAACGAACACAAGATACCGTGTTACATCTGGAATGGAAAGAACGACGGGCTTGGAGGTAAATGTGTGGATCGGCCAGGTGAGGCCCAAAAGACTCTTTTCCCAGAGACACCTTGAGAAAATGAGAACACTTGAATGTGTTTGATATTTAAATCACTACCGGTTGGAACATGCACATATAGCTGAATCCAGAGTTCTCCTTTTTTTTATGTATGGAATGAGAACGAGGCTGGGAGGCGGGGCTAAAGAAAACGCCATGACGATGGCCCAATGAGGAGGAAGTCAAATGTATTTTTTCCGCGCCACTGAGCATGGTTCCGGGGAGCGGCCTCCAACGCAGCACCCATCTCTCTCTACACATCCGGGCCTCAGGACCATCTCACCCCCCCACGGCTAAACCCGAGGGGGGGGGGGGTTCTTCATGAGAAGCTCCCTCTTCATTAAAGGTGCAGCTCCTGGCTGTGACTTTACTATCCGCGGCTAGTCGGACTCTTTTTAAACCAACCTCCTGTCATATGTGACAGAAGCAGCTGCTCACTGGTGGAGCGTTCTTCTAATTCTGTGAACATGAGCTGAACTTTGCTGTTTCTCCAGATGTTAAAAGCCCGTGGCGGTCGTTTCCCAGATTAAAGCCCTCTGATTGGATGACCTGGAACGGCTCTGTCATGTCTCCACATTATCAGTCAGATTGCTTCTATTGTTGGTCGGCGCCCCGCTCCTAAAAGCTCTGCCCTTTCCTCAGTATTGTGTTATGGACTTTGGCCTTAAGTGACAGCTTACCCAGTGTCAGTTTACTGCCAGATAACAGCCTCTGCCGGGCCCTTATTGGTTTTGCCGGCGGCCCTGTGGAGCCTCTTTTTAAACCCCGCTGATTATTTGGAACTGCTCCGGGAAGCTAAGCCCTCGCCAAACAGAGCCCAACTTGCCCCAGTCACAAAAAGCCTGATCCTCTGGATTAGCCGGCCAACTAATTTCACTTCTTTCTGTGAGGTCCTCAAATCGCGGCACTCAGATGTGGCCGAGGAGAAGCCCTGGCAGACATAACATGGATGTGTGGTCCTTCAAAGCCAATCACTCACTGCCCCTCACATATCGTAGAGGGGTCCGGACCCCTTCTCTCTGGGCCCTGTCACACACTCATACGCTTGTCATTTTCCAGCTGGTGGGGATGGACGGGTTTGATCTGACCATAATATCCCGTGGGGGTTTCAGCGGGGGGGCGGGGCCGAAAGGTGGCCGAGCAATGTGCCGCTTCACAGAAAACACAATGCGGTAATAGTTCTGCTTCTCGCTGCAGAATTCAGCCGATTGCAGTGGACAGGGTCAGAGCTCTGTGCTGAGGCATTTACTGGGAGCTCATGCATTCAACCTTTTACTGCTGCGAACATGATATCATAATCATTCCATAGAGAGGAACCTAAAATAATGGCCTTCATCCGTCATCTCCTCATGATGCTGCACCTGGTAACATCACCTCCATCCTCAGTTGATGATGTCATTCTAGCCTTCTATATATATGTAAATGTGTCTATATATATATGTAAATGTGTCTATATATATATATATATATATATATATATATATATATATATATATATATATATATATTTATGTAAATGGGACTTTGGCTGTTTTATTTTGTGTTTTCTGAAAAAAACTGAACAATTCTAATCAAATCTGTTACTATAGGAGAAATGTATAGAAAGTCTAATTAAGTCTGATTCATAACCTGGACACTTTTACTCAAAGCACAGGCGGCCAGGTGCATAGAGTTCAAGAAATGTGGAGAAAAAAAGAGAAAATTCAATTTTGTTCATATTAATTTATTTGGATGAAACTAAATTTTAAGATTATTATTAACCTTTAGCAGTTCTTTCCTAAACTCGCCCAAAAGCAACTATTCTATTTTATGCAGAGTAGAATCTACCAAGAACATTTAAATACCACACTAGTGGGAAGTAAATATAGCCATGTACTTTAATCAAGTAAAGTATATAATAAGCAGTTAGTAACTATAGTTTACACACCACACATTGTGTCAAGTCAACAATAATGGACGTGTGTAACATTAAAGACTATTTTCCAATAAGCTCCATGCACCTCAACCAGTTAGTAATTAGTAATTATAATACAATGATTTAATATATACAACAAAATACCACTATAAAAAAACATAAATCTGTTCATCTGCTCATCTGTAAAAATGAGCACTTTTTTAAAATGTTGATACTGTATTTACTTTTTACTACAATACTTTGTAAGATTTAACAGGTTCACTGTGTGTGTGTGTGTGTGTGTGTGTGTGTGTGTGTGTGTGTGTGTGTGTGTTATCATCACTAAAGGACATTACACAGTCAAATAATAGAACACTTATGTCAACACCTTCTTTATGATCTAATGTGATTTTATTGCCTTTTATGTACATTTAGTTTATACTGTGCATATTAATTTGTACATAATCAAGTTACATGTGTGTGAGGGTCACGAGGCACCACAGCTCCTTTTAGGGTTAATAGAGCCCTGAGCGTGACAATGAAGGGATGATTAATAATAATAATAATAATAATAATAATAGCCATGTCCTTCTTCCTAACTAAGCCCCTCCTCCTCGGTCTCTCTGTGTCTGCAGACACTGAGAAGACCCACCAGAACCAGCTGGACGAGTCCAGCGCCGAGGACAGCTCCCTGAAGAAGAAGCAGCGGCGGCAGAGGACTCACTTCACGAGCCAGCAGCTCCAGGAGCTGGAGGCCACCTTCCAGAGGAACCGCTACCCCGACATGAGCACCAGGGAGGAGATCGCCGTGTGGACCAACCTCACGGAGGCCCGGGTCAGGGTGAGTCCACAGCCTCTGAAGCTGGTCCCCCTGAGGACTGGTCCCTCTGAGAACTGGTCCCTCTGAGAACTGGTCCCCCTGAGAACCGGTCCCTCTGAAGCTGGTCCCCCTGAGGACTGGTCCCCCTGAGAACCGGTCCCTCTGAAGCTGGTCCCTCTGAGAACTGGTCCCTCTGAGAACTGGTCCCTCTGAGAACTGGTCCCCCTGAGAACCGGTCCCTCTGAGGACTGGTCCCCCTGAGAACTGGTCCCCCTGAGAACTGGTCCCCCTGAGAACTGGTCCCTTTGAGAACCGGTCCCCCTGAGAACCGGTCCTTCTGAGAACTGGTCCCCCTGAGAACTGGTCCCTCTGAGAACTGGTCCCCCTGAGAACCGGTCCCTCTGAGGACTGGTCCCCCTGAGAACTGGTCCCCCTGAGAACTGGTCCCTTTGAGAACCGGTCCCCCTGAGAACCGGTCCTTCTGAGAACTGGTCCCCCTGAGAACTGGTCCCTCTGAGAACCGGTCCCCCTGAGAACCGGTCCCCCTGAGAACTGGTCCCTCTGAGAACCGGTCCCCCTGAGAACTGGTCCCTCTGAGAACCGGTCCCCCTGAGAACTGGTCCCCCTGAGAACTGGTCCCCCTGAGAACCGGTCCTTCTGAGAACTGGTCCCCCTGAGAACTGGTCCCTCTGAGAACCGGTCCCCCTGAGAACTGGTCCCCCTGAGAACTGGTCCCCCTGAGAACTGGTCCCTCTGAGAACCGGTCCCCCTGAGAACTGGTCCCCCTGAGAACTGGTCCCCCTGAGAACTGGACTCAAAGTTCAAAGTATCTTTATGGTACATAGTTTACAGAGTTGCAGGAGGTTCTTCAGTGTCCAGGTTAAAGGACAAGTCTACATTGTAAGCAACCTTTACTGGTCCAACCTTAACCATTTTGTAACGTAGGCCTCACTCACGTTGTATGAACCCGTTTACAGAGATGTAACTGCAAAATATATGAGACCCAAATGGTTAGAAAATACCGTTTTGGTAGAATTCCCTTCTTTCATAGCTTCAGTTCACACACAAAACCTTAATGTCAAAGGTGCAGCCGACGTCCCCACACCAGGGGTTTGGTCTTTGGGGCTATATGGAGCAGGAGGACACGCATTCTGATGCATGACAGTACGATCCCTGGCCTGCCTCACAAGTAATGCATCACATTAATGTTGGCTGGATGAAAGGTCACATAGCGCACACTCTTGGTTGTTGTTTTGAAAGGACAACAGACTGCACATGGTCTTGTCACGGATGTCTATCAGAGGCTTTTCTAACCCCGACACATGCCCAAAACACTTCACCCGTCAACTCGAGTTGTGAGATTTGTCAGAGAGCTGTTGTTAATCATCACTCCTCCTCTCCTTCCTCTCTCTATCCTCCTCTCCTTCCTCTCTCTATCCTCCTCTATCCTCCTCTCCATCAGACGCCCCTCAGCGGAGGTCTTTGATTCCTCGACTTGAATGTGTGTGTTTTTCTTCACAGAAAGTATTTTGATCTCCTCCACATCAATTAATCATTTGACCCATTCACAGAAGACGTTTGTATAAATGCGTCTGCAGTCAAGCCCCCGAGTAACCTTGACATTCAGCCTCGTCCACAAACCGGCTAACGGCATAGCCTCCGAGTCACGCCAAAGATTGGGTAGCTTCTGTCCTCTGGCGCGGGGTTTCCCCTGCTGTCACTGAGTGGGATGGAAAACTCTGCCGTGCACTTTATGCTCATATTAATGGTCAACAGCATTCTGTTACTATAATAACAGGGGATTGGATGATACGCAGCATGGATGCCAAGGGAGCCGAGACACGGCCGAGTATCAACGCAGGAAAAGGCCTGCTCGAGTTTTACGAGGATTTCAGAGAAACACGTTTGATCGTGAAACATTTGAATGTAAAACACAAACTTCTGTACACTCGTATCTTTTTCTATCCACAAGTGAGAGCGTTTCTGTCTGATTCAAAGCAAAAGTTTGTCCACAACTTTACACAAAGGCACGGTTTTCATTCCCCAAACCCCCAATTTAGATTTTCCACTAAAGCTTTAATCCAATTCATATCCTCCAAATATAGGACCATAAAATGACAAATGTGAAGATTGCCCTTCCCTGACATTTCTTTCATTGGGATCTCACTATTCAAATAAGTCAATGATTAGTTTTAATAAGCCTTGCCTAATATGACTGTTTGATGATACACTTCAACTTACTTTCTGGGATCATTATGTCTTTCACAAATTCTGGATACATATGCACACAATATTACTGAAAGTATTTGAAAGGGTTTAGGATACTCTGGATGTGTTTTAGAATTAGACTTTATTGACTCCCGGCACCTTCTGGTAGTTAAGGAAAAAGTCATTTGAAAATAACTTCCTCAGTCACTCTATTTTGTTCTTGTTTGCAAAAATAACATTCATCTTTATTATAGGTGAAGCTCTGAAAACATGCTGAAATTGACAATTGAGCAAAATGATTCCACCAAGTCAAATATTACTGAATAACTGTCTTTACTTCAATTGATCAACTTTCATACTAATCTTTCATGAAGAGTGTTTACTGAATGCATCTCCACATGTATATATATCAAGTGTGACTTTATATTAAAAGAAATACTCAATACTCTGTATCATTCCATATTATCCAATCAGGAGAATTTAAAAATTTTTTTTTTAAATAAAATAAATTTAAAGCGGCTTTAAACTTTAAAGGCCATGAAAACACATTTAAAAAAAAATGCTTCTTATTTTGAGAAAGAATTGTATTCCAAAGTTAACAGTTTGGGTTATTTTGGTAAACACCTTTTCACCGGTTGGAGGTGGGCGGGGCTTAGTATGAAAAAGACTACACAGTCCTGATGAGTTTTGAACCTCCATTAAAAGATATCTAAAGATATCTAAATGTAAGGGAAGCATCCGGGCTCAACAAATAGACTGAAATCATGTCCTCCTTTTGCCTTCCGTAGGTTTGGTTCAAGAACCGCCGCGCCAAGTGGAGAAAGCGGGAGAGGAACCAGCAGGCAGAGTTATGCAAAAATGGCTTCGGTGCCCAGTTCAATGGACTCATGCAGCCCTATGACGACATGTACACGGGCTACTCCTACAACAACTGGGCCACCAAGAGCTTAGCGAGCAGCCCGCTCTCCGCCAAGAGCTTCCCGTTCTTCAACTCCATGAATGTGAGCCCCCTGTCATCCCAGCCCATGTTCTCTCCCCCGAGCTCCATCCCCTCCATGAACATGGCCTCGAGCATGGTGCCCTCAGCGGTGGCCGGGGTTCCCACTACGGGGCTCAACAACCTGGGCAACCTCAACAACCTCAACAGCCCCACGGCGCTCAACTCGGTAGCGGTGACCGCGGCCACGTGCCCCTACGCCACCGCGGCCGGCCCCTACATGTACAGAGACACCTGCAACTCCAGCCTGGCCAGCCTGCGGCTCAAGGCCAAGCAGCACACCAACTTTGCTTATCCGGCGGCGCAGAACCCCGTGTCCAACCTGAGCCCCTGCCAATATGCTGTGGACCGGCCGGTATGAAGAAGAAGCTTCGATGACGACCCCTGACCCCACTGACCAGCTGTAAGTCCCTCGTTACCCCTCGTCACATCTCTTCAGCTCATCTCTCAACTGCCTGACGGGCTGCAGACCGGCGCGTCACGCGTTGACGGTACGCGACGAGAGTAACCTTCAAACAGACACGCCCAGATGGACCACCGCGTTTTCTAAAGAGTTCTTTCCAGTTTGTGAGACTTTGTCGCTGAACTGACCAACTGCTTCAAAGGATTTCTAAAGATTATAACCATTATCATTTTGTTTCCTTCTTTTGAACTGCATGATTAGAGTAAACGTAGAAACCGAGAGTTAAATAAAATGGACTGGCGGTCGACATCTTGGCCCAAAATCATCAAGCGCGATCTTTGCTGCCGTTGCAGGAAAAGGGACCTGTGGTTGCAACGCGGGAGGAAATGGAGGATGTATATAACTGACTTTTTTGTTTTGTATGTGACAAAAAAATATATGAAAACGTACTTTAAAGATGAGAAAAGCATGTTTTTTCAAAAGGCCCTAGGTTTATGTACCATGAGCACATCCTTTTGGCCCGGGAACTTTACACTTTGTTGTGAATTCTTCTCCCCGTGGAAGGTCATAGGTCAAAGGTCAGCTCGGCTGGGCAAGAGGAGGGCAGTCCTGACCACAACCTTAAGCATACGGAACGCAAACAGAATATCAGATGTGTCAAGTAAAACTCTGAAAAGCCATTGAGTATATAGATTTGTGTGGTGTTTTACAAAGGGAGTCCATGACTGTAAAAATGTATGTAAGAGTGCAGTTGTCATAACAAAAAACAAGCTTTTTTTTCCTGGTGTAGCCTGCTTTGTCTCATTAAAGAACCAATTAAAGGATCCGTTTTTATCAACTACAAATGGACTTTGACATTGAACAGAACACGTCTTTTCATATCTAATATTAAGCCCACGGCATCATATAGCTGGGTGACACACAATGCTCTCACAACAATGGGCACGACGCCATGGAAACCCTGACTCACTTCCATGGCAACCGGGAAGAGAAAAGTGGGCTGGAGGGAGGGGGGGGGGGGGGAGACATAGATGTTCCTGATGGCCGCTCACTGATACGTTTGACCTACACTCCGAGCGCTAACCGCAGGCTATCCGGTAACGCAGCAGGAATTCACAGAGGCCGAGTCTGAAGCGGGGCCAGGGTGACATAAGGGTGTCCCAGCGGAGTCACAACGAGGGGTTAGCAGCCCATCAATCCCCCATCATCCCCTGCAACTGTTTACTGCTCTGACATTTCCACTGTTTTCCCTTTACAAGGTAAACTCCACGGACACACTTTAAATCATATTGCGATATCTGGCCATGAAATGTCTCAACACGCAGACACTTAACGCGGAAAAAAGTAGTGTAACTGCTGATCATGAAAAGTCCTTTAAACAATTGTTATTAAAGTTTGTATACAGTAACAAAATGACATGTATTAAAAACGTATTGGCAAAACACATTATTATTTGTTTTAAAAGTAAAAAAAAATTGTTTTTTTCATATCAAATTTAAAATTGAAACAAACAATAGATTGCGGGTTAATGTTTTATTAACAGCATGACATAATAATCTAATAACTCCAGGTCCACTTACCAGCTCCACGTTAAATTGTAAGGCCGAGAAATTGTATTGCATGAACTTTTTGTTTGAATAACACTCAAAGTCCACTTACAAGATAGTTTCTCAGCAATATTCCTCAGAATTTATTGATCAATGGAGTTTGCTCAAAAGTCAGTGTTTGTGGCCTAAAACATTTTCCACGTGGAGAAACGTGCTGCAGCTTTGGAAATATTTTAAAAATCCTCAAGACAATCTCATATCAATACAACAGAAACATGCTGCGCATGAAAAAAAATGTACTGCAGAAAGCCAAAACTAACTCATGAACGGAAAACAAGTTGCAAACACACAAACAGGTAAACATGCATATGCAGTCAGCACAACCACCGTTCTCCAGGCCTGTAGGGGGCGCTGAGGGGCTCGACCCACTTGTTTTCGAGAGGCAACAGAAGGCTCACGGCTACAATTAGCAGGAGTCTGAACTGTTCGCATCATTTTCTCTCCATCTCTCTAATACTTGAGTCTGCTGATGAGCGGTCACCAGGAGGCGGAGCTTATCTATCTGCATGAATTGCTCTCCGGCTCTGAAATGCTTCCCCGCCCACCGGAGCCTCAAATCACAGTTCATCATTTCAATGCGATAAAAAGGTCACGTTTGAGCCATAAAGCTGTGGAAGGCGTTGGCCTCCGCTCCTTCGTGTGTTCCTCTGGTCCTCCAGCTAACTTTGACGTAACCGTGACGACGGCATGAGATGGGCCAATAGCATCTTC